>NC_141238.1:3342500-3465000 GCF_054856515.1 Filicampus tigris | reverse complement strand
TTGTTGGAATGGGAATGTGCTGGTAGGTAGTAGTAGAGTGCCACAGAATAGGCGTGTCGGAGTGCGCTCTTACCGTGAATACTAAACTAAAATTGTTAAGTTACTAACTTTTATCTGAAGTTGATGGTGGTGTTGGTGTAGCTAATGTTTACAGTAGTCTGTCTACTCACAACAACAACACATCTGCGTTGGTTATTCATAGAAGGGGAGCGCATTCTGCCTCTCAGAACACTCCCATGCAGTCTTAGTCATGTTTAGGGCGTCAGCCTGAAGTTCCAAACCCAGCTCCTCTTAATTTGAAGAGTAAGGTTCAGTTTTGTGGAATGAAATATTTTTCCTGTAAAATTTACATGATGATACCATTCTAAAATCTGTAACGTTAATATCAGCTGTATCTCAGTTTAGTTTATTTTGGCTTTACTTCTTTTAGCTCTTATTAACCTATGTAAGCCTAAAATGTTCCCTTTTCCTGCTAAATTTACCCACTAATACTAGTCTTACATCTGTAATACTGACACAATCTCAATTTAGTTTAGTTTAGCATTGCTTATTTAAGCTTTGTATGTCATGGCTTCATTTTAACTTAGTTTAATTTAACCCAACCTAGCTCCTCTTTGTTTGAAAGGTAAAAGTTTAGTCGAATTTTGGGTGGTAAAATTGCCCATTTCCTGTTAAATTTAACACATGATGAGTCATACTGACATTATCTCAGTGTAACTTTGCTTTTCAAGACCAGGAAAGGTAGAGACCAGCAAGCAGTTAAAATATTTTATTGCACAGAATCATCATATTTTTGAATCAATTTACACTTTAAAAGTGTAAACTTCTGAGGTGGGGCAAAGTGTTATTTCTTGACTTATCGCTTCCAGTGCTTTTGTGCCACAGTGAATTCTAGAATAGACACTTTAATAAGTAGTGAGAGGAGATTAAACCTTTTTACCTGTTACTACATTCACCTTAGTTATTAACAAACAGAAAATCATTCCCAGCTTGCGTAAATTTCAGTGTGTAGATGATTAGTTTGGTGTCCTGTTCACTGTATATAATCTAACAGGATTTCCTTGCAACAAGACAACATTTTGTAAGTATCACAATGTATCCAAAGGGTGTCGAAATTTAGTATTTAAGACTGGATTTACGCTATTCGTGAAAGACTGGATTTACGCTATATCGTGATGGCAATTTAAAAAGAAAAAAAACGTCAAACAAAAATGCTGTGGTGCCTTGCGTTCCGAGTGACCCAATTTATCAGCTTTTCAAGATAGGTGCCGACGTTGGGCCCATTTTATTGCTTTGACTTGCAAGCAACAATTTGATACAGTAGTGGTAATGTGCTGTGTGGTGGCAATTAAACTCAACTCACCTATCTTCACAACAAGTAGCAATTTTGCAGATGGTGAACAAGTCTTCAAAAAAAGAGGCTTAATGCTGTAATTGTCACTCTAATTGAAGTCTATTTTCAAAATAAACAAAACAAAGAAATTACTCCTTGTGTATTTAACGCAATCACAGTTTTGCCCCAAAGTCCGCTTAGCTAAAGGCTAACATGCAATGCAATATGCCATTGAGGGTCTAACGAATAGCATCTATGTGCTGGTGCTAAGGCTTTACACAATGGATATTAGAATGCAAACGGTGCAGAGACACATGTAGACAGACAGTATAACAACACTCACAGGCATACATTCTTTATCCTCTGCAAAAAAAAAAAAAACGCCTAATAGTACTGCCACTTACTGAGTCACTAACAGTTCAATGTACTGTATACCCATTAAATTGGAATTGAGCACTCATGGACGTGCCAGTGTATAAATCCATTTTGAGTTAATCCTGTCTTGAATTTGCAATCCGGAAGGTACCACGGGAGGAACAATAGTTTGTCTGAACGATGTAATAGCCTTGTCGACGTTTACATATCTTGTTGCCTCCGCCGTCAGCAGACTGTTAAGCAAAAAAAAAAAAATTTGGTAGCATCATCAGGGAGGTGAATTAACCTGGCTGGACCATTTGTGTACCCGTCCGTCTTCTTACCGTGCATCCTCATTGCCTCGCTCATCTTAAAGTTATCCAGATTTTCGAATGTGGAGAAATACCAGTGCCTTTTTTTTAAAGGGATGAAGATTGACCAGGGATGTTGTTGGAATAGAAGTTGTGCGTGGGAGTTGTTGTAGTGTTGCAGAGCAGACGTGCCATACAAAGCCTTAGTAACGAACCTGACTCTGCATAACGCCTTGCCCGAACAGGAAGGCGTTGCCATAGTAACGCACTCATAGGTGTCCAGATACTGGTCCCTGAGTGACGCCACTCCTTGTCATCGTTATCTCTCGTAGCATTTTATTTATTATTTTGATATATTTTCCTGTTTAGACCTCTGACTTTGTTAGTTTGTTTTTTTAATCAATGTTTTCCATGTCCTCGTCACTGTACTCGTCGTATAGCTTCGTCAACTAAACTCACTCCCGCTCCGCATACTGTGTACCTTAATGTATGTATTGACTGACTGTATCCTCAAGGCACTGATAACATCCTGGACGTCTATGCTCACATGTAATATACCACAAAATAATAATAATAAATAATGATAATGAAATCATGTGTGTTTTGTGGTGAATAATGAAAAAATGTATGCTGAGACATGATGCAATATGTGAAGATCATACTGTGGTTGTCCATACATAGAAAGATCATGATAATGGAAAGGGCAAAAACAAGAACAAAATTTGTATTTTGGTCAAATGACTTTTCTCTTGTCCCTCCTGTTTGGTGACTAACATACTGTACACATCAAATGTAACAGCTAGAATAAGGATATATGAGCTTTTTTTGGTATGACTTTGTTGATGTCTTTATTGTAATTGTCATCACAGAAAACCCAACCCTGTATCTGGAACCTTTTTTTTTTTTTTTTTTTTTAGCCATCTAGAGTAAAAGGGGGAAAAGTGAACAACATGACACTGCAGAAATGACACATCTAGCTCTTTAACAACAACCACGGGTAAACCTAAGGTAAGTCCTTTGTTCTATTTTGCACATTTTCAAAATGGTTTCTAGCCATCACTCAAACCAAAGCAATATTACTATTATTCAGATAGCGTGATTAGGAGAAAGCATTAATCCAAAATGTATTCAAAACAAATGTAACTGTCTTTATTTAATTGTAAATAATTTACTCAGCAAGAATATGTATTTTTTTCTGGAATGACCATTACACTCGTAGTGTATACGTTTTTTTATCAATCAATCAATCAATCACATTTTATTTATATAGCACTTTTCATACATAAAAATGCAACTCAAAGTGCTTTAAAACATTCAAAGCAAAACATAGAATTATCTTCAATCAAAAGAAAAGATAAATTATTTAAAAGTTGTTGAAAGCCATCCTATGGTGCGGACCGTTGCAAATGTCAGTTATGTGATTGCTATTTTCATGGTAAATTTTACTCGGGACAAAATATTTTCAACTACATAATTTTGAGAACAATATTAATGGACATAATTGTGTCGTGGTTGCTATCAAAAGGGGAAAAAGTTCGATTACGTATTACTACGAGAGCAAAAAAGAAAGCAAGAACATTGGTACGATTAGTAATTTGTCATTTCGAGTTGATTTATTTAAATCTGCCATAACTCGTCTCGATGGCTTGTTGCTTTACACGTTGGACCACTAGATGTCGGCAGATACAAATCCAAGTGATTAAATGAGAGCCGGCTGGTCAAGGCAGGTAAGTCATGTCAATTCTGTACACTTAATACTGATGAACCGTCACCCTCCTAAAATAATGGCTTGAATAGTACCTCCCCCCCTTTTTTTTCTTTCAGAAAACACACAAAACTGAACCAAATACTGATTATCATTATTTCATCACAGGTGTAGAACTGAATAATTTGTTTAAGTAAGGTTGTTGCCGATGTATGAGATGGTGGCTGGCATCCTGAGGTTTATAAGGAAGTTGGGGTTGAAATAGGACTTAATGGCCATTATTTTAAGAGGGTGAGAAATGTGGGTGTTTCCCTTGGTGTCACAGTATGAGTCAAGGGCAAGTGTCCTACTGCCCCAATCAGATATGTCAAAAACACGGTTTCATCATGCATAAAGCAGTATAATTGGAGCACTGATCAAACAAGTAAAACAAAGCAGAAATATCTGAAAAGTGTATTTAATATGTTGCTGAAACTACTTTATATGCTTATGTGTCGATGATGTACTGTGCTCCTTGTTAGTTTATTATTGCTGTCACCTGGTGCCCGAGTTACTTGGTCACCTCCAGTGTCAGCCAGTCAGCTCTCTTGCTCCACTGGCTCAAATACAAAATGACCACACTTGCAAGGAGCTCCTGACCTCCCTAACTATGCCACGCCCCCCCCAGTCACACATCCAATGCATGAAATCTACAATGTTTTAAAATCGTTCCAATCTCTTTTATTGGGTACGTGTTTATCCAACGCAGTGCTATTTACTTCATTCAAAATACGGAATGCGAGTTGGGTGAGTGGGCCCATTTGCCAATAAATGGGTGGCTCCCGTATGTCCCCGTTGCCAGGAGACATGCAAACATATGGCTGGCTGGCGTTTCGTGATATTGGGAGAAGGAGAGGGCAGACAATGTCGGGGAGGAAGGGGAAATGTAAGATTTAGGGTACGTCGCCATGGAGACTGAAGAGTGATTTTGGGAAACACCTCATGTATGTTATTAGCCCAACCCCCTTTGGCAATGTTGTGGCAACAAAGTGGTCTCACTGATTCTCATATTGCCCTGACATATGGACAAAATGGTGGCCGCGAAACAGACACTTCTTGTGTCTCAGCCGTACATGACTTTGCTTCATGAGGCTATTCCTCACCCAGGGGATGGGTGTTATTTATTCATTAGAGGGGGTTATTAATAATCGCAGTGACTAGTCGGTGGCTAAATGGATGCTGCTGGGCATGGAATGGGTTAATTGATAATAAATGAGGTAATGTGCAGTGCAGCATGGCGAGTGAAGTTGCGCTGGCTCAGCATCATGTTTATCCCCAAGCCACCCCACCTCTGTGCGATCAACAGAGCATGAAAAGAACTGCTGCAGTGAGCCGCTCTCATTCACAGCTGGATTAGCAGGATGTCCAGTTGTCTATTTTGCAGGCGTTATTCTTCTGTTCTAGCCTAAATGACACAGAGAGCAGAGGGTCTCTCGTCTGTCTGTTGTGCAGCGTGGCAATGCTCTGTCCTCCGCCGGTCTTGTCTTTGGGAGGAGGCACTGCTATTTGTCGAGGGAGGAATGACTGGGGGGGGGCGGGGGGGTCACCTTTTCGTGAAGCGGCCTGAATCAAATCCGAGACAAACAATCGTTGACTGATGTTGACAGTCATTGTGTGAAATTGTTTGCTTTCTCAGGGCTCTCAGAATTAAGAGTTGCGGACATTTGTTACGGAGCCCGACGGAAATACCAATACCAGTATGGGTATCTGCACCATCCTCATAATGAAGAATGCACCGATACTGCACACAATACCGCATCAACGGCCTGACATACTAAACACCTTCCTGGAAGGAGCCACGTCAGCCTTGTGGAAATGATGTAAAAAAAAAAAAACAAAAACGGGTGACAGCACCTTTCAGCCGACCGGACATTATGCTCCGCTCGGGTGGACACCAAGTTTCGCCCGCTACGCTGTTTTTACTCACTATTTTGTAGTTAAACACACAGAAGTAACATGGCCTCCTATGTGCATATTATCCACCAGACTGGACATGCTTCTACGTCTCATATTTCTCCTCCTTCATGCATAGTGCCCCCTATTGTAGAGACTCGAGGTGCCACATAACCAAAGTGCCTTGTCTTACAGGCTACATTTGCATGAAATATGTAGTTGGATGTTAAAATGTCAGAAAGGACAAGCTGTTAAGCTGTTCTATTTGAGCAAGTCTTATGTCATGCTCAAGAAATGTTTGTGTTTTTAAACATTTGGTTCAGATAAATCATTTTATCCACAATTGCTGGACCAGAATGGTTCTCGGTTTCCGCGAGTACTCAAATGAAGTACGTTTACCCTTGAAGTTGCTCTCAGTTTGTTTGTTACAAGAGGGAATCCCACTGCAGCCGCACACTTTCTTTTGTCTCTTCACGCTCAAGTCGCATTAGCGCTCGATGCTGATATAAATAACCCGAGCGCATTGATGTATTGACGTCTGCGTGTCAGGGCGTCTCTCTTCGGCCGGCCTCCCAACTTTTGTATCTCCTAGCTTTTAATCAATGGGCGCAATCGTCCCGAGTCCGACCCCTTTCACCGGCGATTGATGGCTGAAACAACAGGGGGAGGAGGAGGCGGGTCGGGTGGGCGGCTGCTAAGCAATCAAAGGACGCCAGGCGATGACTCAGACATTTCTGAGGCGCTGTCTCCTCCGGTTGCCAGCCGGCCCCTCTAGTGTGGCAGACAATCTGCTGACTCCTTGCCGACTTATCGGATGTTTGCCATCGCTTTGGTTACGCTTGCAGACTTAGGACCGGCATAATGCTCGACTGATATGAAGTAGCTAGCCATTCTGTTTGGAAAAAAGAATGCGTGTGGATAATGTTACAATGGATTAATTGTTTTTCTAGTCCCGTACAAAACATTCATTAAATACAGTTCCAATGTATTGAAAGATGGAGTCAACTCCAAAATGTTCTTTACAATAATATGTTCTAGGCATCCCCACTAGTCTAAGCTTGATATTCGGATTCATATTGTGTTTGTGGAATACGAATTAAGCAGCAAAATCCACCTGTTTTTAGCGGCCATTTTGTCACTTACTGTCGACTGAAAATGACATCGCAGTCGCTCAGGGCTCTGGTCCCAACCAGTCACGGCTCGGCTTCAGAAAACAGGTCATCCTTGATTGGTTGTGACCTGAGCCCTGCGCAACTGTCATGTCATTTTCAGTCGACAGCAAGTGACAAAATGGCCGCCCCCTCGGAAGGATAAAAATGGGCGGTTGTCGCTTCCTAACTCATATTCCACGAACACCATTGTAAGCAGAATGCCGTGTTCAGACTAGTGGGGGCGCATACAACATATTATTGTCAAGACATTTTTGGGTTGACCTCCTCTTGAAGTACATTACAGTTGCATTTGATCTTTCAGAGCTGTTTGTTTTCAAAGATACTGTATATTTCGGCCCAGTTTGTGCAATACATATTAGCTGGACTGTCATAGAAAGGACTGTTGAACATGTCTTCCATTGTGCTAATGGATGTCTAAAAGCAACAACGCTCACTGTCTGCTTAGGCAGGATGCTGCTCAAGTGCTCAGCTTCCTTTGAGTGTAAATGTTTTGCTGTGCTGTTTGATGCCACTTGAAAGAACCAGTTCTCTTCTACTCTGCCTCCCAACTTTTTCCTTGGCACAAAGATATAGACTTGAAAAAGGGGACGGGGGCAAGATGAATGCTGTGCAGGTGGGAAAACTGTGCTTCTGAAAGTACTCAACATTATGCAGACGGAGCTATTAATAGCGGTAGGAAACAGCAGTTCTGCTTCAAGTGGACTGAATTACGAATAATTGAATTACGAATTGAATAATGTCACACAGCGGGGTTATGATTAGCACTGTCACACTCCGGAGTAGATAAGCATGATAAAATAGACTTGAGTGTGTGTGTGTGTGTGTGTGTGCGCGCGCTTGTACAGATAATCACCCGCACTCTTGTCTGTGAAGCAAAAAGTATGGAGAAGGTGTCTGCCGTCTGCATATTGAAAGCCGCACAAACTGCGCAATGGTAGGGATGACTCAGTGAGCGCGGATGAAGTCGGAGGGAAGGAGGACCCCAGGGGTTTGGGGGGCGTACTTTTCATTACAGATTTTCCCAATATCGGGACATACATTGCGGAAGATTGGCACTCCAGGAAAGACCTGATGAATGCAAAGGCCAGCTTGAATGCATCCTACTGTTTGTACTGCTGCTGTGTTGAGGTATACTACAGTGGAAGCTCCACTGTTGAGTCAAAAGTCAAACAAACCATCATGGCATACGGTGCCCAGCATAAATGAGTGCACCCCAACAGGTCTGAAAGAACACCTTTCGTTTCCCTTCAGAATCAAGATTTTCTATGAGATACTATACTACAAAATACTCCCACAAATGTGGGCCATTCAATGCATGCAAACAAGATTTGTTCATTCGTACACACAAAAAAGTCATTTTCTTCACAAAATTATTAAAGACCGTGTTGTAGAGCCCTGAGAGAAAGACTGACAACTTGTTCATTCCAGGCCTAGCAGGCATGTTGCTGTCCATAAAAGTCATGGAGGTCACACAAAATACTCAAATAAATCGTTTTTGTTGTGGGCTGTATTCATTTTTTGCATTCATTAAATTAATTAAACATCTTTTTTATTTATTTATACATTATATAATCGTGTTAGGAGTAGAACACATACTGTACGAAAAACATTTTGTCCAAGTTTGGAAATTGCCTTATTTTCACTGAGATATATCGAATCAAATCTTTACATTTCTCAAGGGGGTTGTACAGAACTCGTATATGCTGAGCACTGTATACCGCAGATCAAACTTTTTACACAGCACTTTTTACGGCAGTGAATAATTATCAGTTTCATGCAGTCATTTCACCAAGCAGATGCTAATAAATACACTTATCATAGACTCCAAACACTTCTGACAATGTCCTTCTGTTTCTTAAACCACTGCCCGCACAGCTTTTACAGTAGCCACTGTTTGACTCTCGACTTGCTCGTTCCTATCGGAAGGAAATTCGAACATCAGCCTGTACCTTGATAATTACTCTAAAAGTAAGTGGTATCCCCTTGTTTTTGTCACAGGCCCATCAATGTCCAGCCCCCGCCGGAGGGCATTCAGCTATTCAGCACATAGGTTGCATGTAGCATGAACGTTCACTGAAGGCCCGCCCCGAGCCCCCCTCCCCAACGCCCCCGGCCCCGCCCCGGCATTCCTGCCTTTGCCGCTGACAATGCCGCGGCCCAATGAGCCGACCCAGGCACTTTCTATTGAACCTGAGGATTAGAAACCACTTGTCAGCCTGTCTCTTTAGAGGCCCCGCACATACCGTACATAGGTTGCCGCTCATACATTCACGCGCACACCAATGGAAAAGTCCGACACAGGTACATCGTTGTTATGTCCGGCCTCAATGTTTTCCTGTCTGTGCGCATTTCCAAAAGGTTCACATTGTTTTTCTTGCACCCGTACGTTGGTTGTAATAGTCCAGTGAGACTTTTCTTACCGTCTTTCGCTCAAGTTATCTCAGTTGGCTCAGTAAATAGGCCACACGCCAATGGCTACACAGAGGCGATGAATAAGACATGGTGGTGAATGCAAAAATGACTTTAAAGCACACCGTCGCTGAAATGCTGCTCTGGGAGAGTCTTTGAGGCAGGCGCCATCAAGTTCAAAACTCTCATTCGTTTACAATAGCAACTTTTTAAACAGCTTTTTGGGGTGGTAAAAATATATTCTAAATCCCTGCCGGCAACGATTAATGTCATTGGTTTTGAACGACTGGCCTGGCCTGTTTGGCGACGCAGCGTACAGTGACACCAGTGAACAGGATTACAGAGCAGCTTGACAGCACAAAGATGAGGCTTTTTCATTTCACTGTGGGGCTATTTTAAGCACTGTCAAATCAATCCGGAGAGGCGGGGGGATGTTTATTGATTTATTTTCCTTGATTAACGAAAATGGAGGCGGCGGGATTTTTGCAGCAATGACAGCGGACGATTAACCTCGCATGAAAAAAAAACATCTCCCCTCCCCCCGTCGCTCATTTGGATTTCTTTCATCCCCATCCATTTTATTTTGAGCGGCCAATGCCTGTTATGTACCAGTAATCCCATTTCATCCTGGGGAAGATCATGAATTCATCATACATGCGATGTTCACAATTTAGATCTGAACCAAATTTTATTGTGAGAAACCATCTGAAACTATCAGTTTTGTGATTTCAGCTCAGTGAGCATCTAAACCAGGGGTGGGCATAACATAGCCTGGGGGCCAAAAGCGGCCCGCTCGGCTCTGTAATCAGGCTGACTGAGCATTTACATACATGTATATTCCTGTAGTATTTGTTGTATTAGTTTAGTTGTCTTTTTCTAAATAACGGTTCATTTAAATGCATTTGTGCATTAAATATTTTTCATTCACATAGCTGACTAAATAATGGTGGCTTGTAAATGATCAAAACATTTAAATATATGTATTTGAATACATTTTGGCAAATTAATTACGTCTTGAAGTCGACTAATCGCTAATCGCGTGTCTCGGCAGTCTCCCGGTCAGCCAGAGGACTTTCGGGCTCCTACTCATTCCAACGGCTACAGTCAATTTCTATTTCTTTCTATTCAACAAAATATGGCAATATGGCAAATATCGACAATGTCATCCGTTAATTGACCTTGACTCAACTTTCGTCACATTATCGTCAACTGCAAAAAAAAAATGTCGCTCAACCACTAGTCTGCTTTGGACAAAAAAATATATACAGTATATTTATGATTGAATGTGAAACTTTTCCATCAAGTTAGCCTCAATTCCCAGTTATTTCCCAAATTGTCTCTGTTAGTATTTATCATCACATTGTCTTGAATGCAATTTTTTAAGCGCTACCTAAAACGTAGGCCTGATTCGTGATTATTAATTCATTCTTATGGGAAATGACTTGCCATACCACTTGACATCTCCCAGTTAATTCAGTTTCATGCGATTAACGCTATCGATTAGCACGACTTTAGCGTCGACCTTCAAGCTTCCCCCTCCCGAATAGGTTCGATACCGCTCGGAAGGCGAATAAGAAGGAGAGGGCCCGTCGCCTTGAGATGCAACATCCCGACAATGGCGAGAGGATCACAGCTGGCGGCTGGGCTTGTAACCCTTGGATACCAGCAGCCCTCCCCTCCCACTACCCCGTCGGCCTCCCAAATCTTATTCCCTGCTTGTTATGCAACAGGGGTTTACGCCATGCGCTACGGGCTAGTTAAGTATTTATCAAGCCTCTTGTGTAAGCGGTGGACAGGCGGCGGCTGCCAGTTGACCCAACGCCGTCTCTCCTCAACGCTTGATCCGTTTTCCTGACATTTACTCTTAAGTGCTTGCGTGTTTTCCCCCCGGGACGCTCCCGACTCATGCCTTCAATTTTGCAATCGTGCCTTCGTGTGCGTGCCCAGCGTGAGTGGAGCTCGGGCTCCCGTATTTTCCCTGTAATACTCCCATCCGATGCGGCATCGCAACTCCTCCTAAGAGAAGCGTCACACTCCTCCTTTATGCAGGAGAGTGACAAGGAACAGCTCGTCAGTCAGCCCCTGGATAACACGTAGCTTTATCCTAGCTCTCAAGAAAACGATGAAAAGAGTTGCTTTAAAGATAACGGCTCATGTCAGAGTAAGAAGTCTGTTGATTTTCAAGGAGATACAAACATTCCTGTAGCCAATACAGTCACAGTGGATATAAAAAGTCTACACATGCCCACAAATGCCAGGTTTTTCTGCCCTAAAAAAAATGAGGCCAAGTTAAATCACAAAATCTCCCATGCACATCTGAGGGGAATCTGTTATAGTCCAGTAAAAGCAATTTGGGGGTTGGAATTCCAAAAGGTATGTTGGGCGTATAGACAACACTGTTTGTCACCAAAAACAAGCACGTCGAGTTACGAGAATGAGATCCCAATACCCCACCACTTGAGTGAAGTGAAACAAAAATGGAGTGATCAAACTGTAACTCCCTCACATGTAGGCAAGGAGAGCCACAGTTGCTGATACACCTTCAGTGTTTATTTCATGGGACAAACAGTCCAATGAAACACACAAGTGCAAGAAGACATCGCTCGAAAGGCGCTGCTGTAGGCCACTGCTCACGCCCAGACGTTCCCACGCAGAGTAACCAACTCCAGCTGCCGACGTCGTTCGCTAGGCCATGTCCCTTGTAGGTACACATCCAACACATGAACACGAGAGTAGCTACATTCAGTAATTACACTTTAAACCACTTTTTCACTTGACATTTTTGCTTTACTACGTTTTTATATACATTAGAGTTCTATATTTGATGTAATCACTTTATGGCTCCATTTTAGAAACAGTCGTCAGGCTGCTGCTGACCACGTGGTCCGTATTAGCTTTACTCTCCTTCCCAGTTGCCTCCCGCTGCATTTAGTCAGTCAGATGAGGTTTGGACCGTCAACACCCGCGCTCCTCATAATCCATTTTCTCTGACGCGAGCCAGTAGGGCGAGCGGGGGAAATGTAGAAAGAAGACACATCCATCATCATTCCGGGGAAGGGCCAAGCATGAATATTTAAATTTGGCAGCGCTGCAGGCCAGCTCCCCTTACAGAAGGTGTTGATGACGAGGGCATCGGCGGGCAATCGAGCAGACCACTGAGATGGAAAAAAATGACCTCAGATTTTCATCTTTGAGGCTGAATAAGATGACAGCTCTACACAGATCTTGCCAAACAGCTTTGGCATTATGTCCTCTTAAAAACAAAAGCATCTTACTCCTACAGCTAGGAATCTGAAAAAGCGATTGCTAACCGCAAGGCACACGGTGCAACCACCGCAAGGCACACGGTGCAACCACCGCAAGGCACACGGTGCAACCACCGCAAGGCACACGGTGCAACCACCGCAAGGCACACGGTGCAAAGGCACACGGTGCAACCACCGCAAGGCACACGGTGCAAAGGCACACGGTGCAACCACCGCAAGGCACACGGTGCAACCACCGCAAGGCACACGGTGCAACCACCGCAAGGCACACGGTGCAACCACCGCAAGGCACACGGTGCACCCGCCAGGACAACATGGGTTGGGTTTTCGCTTGTGGAGGCAGCACTTCATCACCAATGCCACTTGACAATCGGTGTGCAGATCAGTGTATGTGACACATGCGGCAGACACATCCAAAACAAGCACAATGTTGCCAAAATCACAAATTGCTTGCTGATCCTTGCCATTCCAGCCTCTTTTGAGGGGGTGGTTTGCTCAATCAAACGAGCCAGGGCTCAACCCTCCTCTCTTAACTGCTGGGCCAAAGCAATATTTTTATGTTAGACGGGATTTTGGCCTCAGCGCAAAGACGGGAAAAAAATGGTGAATTTGCGAATGCCCAGGGGCTTTTCTCTCATGTATGTATAGAGCAGTGCCTTTCAAGGGACCCAAGGGTGCTTATTTGGACTTCCAACTCTTCAAGGTTATTAAGAGGTTACATGGCTAAGTATCGAAGCAGGTGATTGATTTTATTTTCAGCACTAAGCACTCCTACATTAAATAAATGATTGAAGCACCCTAAATAAACAGCTTATTTCGTATTTTGGCACATAAGCCATTTATTCGCTGGCTGTGAATCCTTGGTTATGACAAGAGTGTCAGGAGATATTTTCAGCACGATAACAACACTGAGGCCAAGTGTTTTGTCATAAAATAGAACATTTCCGAAGCGGGATATAATATTCGCGTTCGCTCGCCGCTGCTTAACTTTGGCTAACGAAGGACCCATTTGCAATTGATGGCCAAATTAAACAATCCATTAGGGAGGCTCGGCAGTGTGGACCGCAGGCACTGTCGTGCAATTTTCAGGTTGATTGCCACAGGATGTGCGCCTCTGTCACTGTGCCAGCTGTCCCTCCTCAGACTGACGCTTCCTCTTTGTAATGGAAGCTGTGATGAATACTGGCACAGTTGTGGCACAACAGCAGACCTGTCTTGCTATCTTTCTATCTTGTCTTATCTACACACGATGCCCTGAGCAAACTCAATGCCGACCCGTTGTCCTTGCCAAAGGCCTCCATGACTCAGCAAAATATTTATTTGCAGGTATCTCTAATGGTTGTCACAAGTGGGCAGGCTTCTATGAGTCAACATTATGAGACATACTCAATATCAGGGGATAACCCATTCAATTTTAAGGTGATTTTCCTTACAGGATAGCTCATGATACTGATACAATAGCCCTTCAACTACCTACAATATTTACATGCATAGGAAAATACGATAACAATTCAATAATACCAAATAAGTGTCCAAACGTCCATGCAGCCAGCTTTAGCAGGGAAGCCCAGACTTCCCTCTCCCCAACCACTTCATCCAGCTCTTCCGGGAACCCTAAGGTGTTTCCAGACCAGCCGGGGGGGGGTCAGTCTCTCCAGCATGTCCTGGGTCGTCCCTGGGGCCTCCTCTCATTGGGATGTGCCCAGAACACCTCACCAGGGCGTCATCCAGGAGGCATCCTACCCAGATGCCCGAGCCACCTCAAATTAGCCCAAATAAGTATAAAAAAAAAAAAGAATCCAATGTACCCAAAACCTTAAGCCGTGTGTGTGTGTGGGGGGGGGGGCGTGCGTGCGTGCGTGCGTGTGTGTGAGAGAGAGAGAGAAAGAGAGAAAAAATTTGTGTTTTTTTTAAACTAAAGTACTTGTTGAAACTGCCGAAAAGAAATCAAAGCCCACATTTTGGGTGAGCTTGGTTGACCGTCGCCCCGCCCACCTGCAGCGTTACCGTGGCGACTGCCGGTTTACGTGATGACGTCAGATGTATATGAGCGAAGGCGGCGGGCTCTTGTTCTTCTTTTACCGCCAACCGAGCGGAGTCTAATTCCCTCCTCCCTCTCACGGACAGACTCACTGCGCAGCGCCCGCCTCACCAGCATTCGCCGCCGGCCACAGAGCTACGGTAAGACACGGTTTGCCCGGTGGTTCTACCAACGCCACCCTACTGTCGAGTTACCGTTCGTGAAACTGTATTTAACCACTAAAATAGACATTTAAAGCAGCGTCAGTGGCGGGTAGGCGGCTAATGCTAGTGAAGTGAGGCAGCAGCAGCCATTGAGCTCGACCGTCTCCTCCATGATATGTTCATTCGATTAACTGTCACGCTGCCTTAGTCCATAACGACGACCAACATTAGACCGATTCAAACAAAAACCAAATAGCGAAATGTCACCGTGTTGAGGCTTTGCAAGATTTTGGAGTTGACCTTATTTATAGGGGATGGGGGAAATCATGTAGTCAACTAACGCGATAACACGACGGGAAGACATACGATGTAAAATGATGTCGATAATGGCGGAAGATGGTTGAAAGTGTGTCACGTTGGAACCCCCCCCCCCCCCGAAAAAACAAACAAAAAAAAAAACAACTTGTCGACATGATGCTTTGGTAGTGGTGCCTACCATAGTACTACGAAGCTAACAGGCTAAGTGCACCCGACAATGAGCAAAAGGCAAGGCCGGTGGCTAAAGTTAGCACCTAGTAGCATTTAGTCGGTGGGATGAACACGGTTTAGCTACGTTGACACCGCCCGGTTGTCGTTTGCCAAAATAGGCTTACGGGTGTGCTCCCAAACGATGACTGGTGGTTTCGATGTGCACTTTAACGCGATAGGTTTGTCCCCCCCAATAAGTCAGCCAAGGTTTGCTCCTCTTGAGCGAGCAACACGTGGTCGCTGGCAGGATCAGTGGAAAGGGCTTTTGGGACCTGCCGACTTGGGGCAGTCCTGCAGTAACATCCTAATAGAAGGATTACTGGAGTCTTTTATATTAATATTTTCGGGAAAACTAGAAAAAAATGCAACGAACAAGAAGTGTCCTGTTACCTCTGTCCAACCGTTGCGGATTACATCAACTAGGTGATTAAGAATCAACAGAAAAAGCAAAAACAGTTTTTATTAAGCACATTGAAAGACTTGCGTTTGTGCAGTGATTCCCAATCCAGTTTCACTTAAGCCTTCTGAAAGACATTATTTAGCCCCCCCAAAAATCTTTGCTCATGTAGCTTTGACAGCAGCATACAGTAACAAACAGAACAATTGAAATGCGTTTCCATTAGGTGGCAGGCGGTCTATAATTGACCAATGGATTTTTGTTTGCTGGTGTGCCATGAGATTTTTTCCATTCAAATTGTCCTGATGTACGGGCCAGGATCAGTTTGTGATGGAATGATAACCCTAAGCAAAAATTACAGCTGTGAAATGTGTTATTTGGGATAAACAACAAACATTTCACATACTCTGTTGGTACAGTAGTAAACATAGAAAAATAACGATTGGAATTTTTCAAATTAAAATCAAAATGCAGAAACACTTACTTCTCGGGGGGACTGGGACCAGACCCCGTAAATAGCTAGAATCAGTGAATAATTTCCATGGGGGGAAAAAAATGTAAACTTTTTTCCCCCCACAAAAAATGTGAAAATGGGGGTTGCCGTGAATAATGGGATAGATTCCCCCCAAAATCCACAGTGTCTGAACTGCAAATGTGCAGGGGTTCCGCTGTAGCTACTTTTCTGCTACAGTCTGCTTTGTGAAGTAATATCAGGATGGAAACAAACTCGTGTTGGCTATGCTAATTAGCTTGTTTTCTGTCTCTATAGTGTTTATTTAACCAATTGTGGACCCGCCAACTCTCATAGCTGGTTGCAAGTGTTAATTTCAAAACAGTAATTTAACTTCTTGAATTTGTCAAAGAATGATTGGGTGTTTGTCAGATTTATCAGGCATACATTCATAAATGTTCACACAAAATAAGGAGATGATGTCATGAAAGTGATATCGTTTGGGAAGTATTGTCGAGCAGCCACTCTTTTGCCATCCTTCCTTTACAAATCCACTGTACTTGAGAAAGACAACTTTGTACAGTTCAGCTGTATTTGTTTCAATTCAATACATTTGGCACAAATCTTGGTTGTGACCATGTATTTAAGTGCAATTTTTATTGACCTTTTGTGTAGGGGTGGGCGATATATATCATCATCGTCAGTATTGCTTACACGATGTGCGTTTTTACATTATTACATTGCATGTGCCTTTTTACATTATTACAGTACATTACAGTATTTATACTGTCTTGAAAAGAAAAGTCGAACGTGTCCATTGATGGCTGCAATGAAGGAGAAAGTGATGAAATCCTCATTCGGCGAATCAGCGTGCATTGCCGTCAAAGGGGGCGGGAGTGATATACCTTCATTCTGCGAATCAGCGGGCAGAATTCACGTGACTCTGCGATCGCAACATTGTTTCAAATATGGAGGACCGTCTTGGCGACGTAATTTAATAACGGCAAGTCCACATCCCTAGCCTGGAAATGATTCGGGGTTGACAAGACTGACGTCGGTCAGAATAGCATAGTTAGATGTGCCAAAACGGTCACCCTGAAGAGCCGTTCACCTACAAATCTGTTCCACCACGCACCGTATGGATTAAGAGGAAAACTGCGACTCCGCAAGCATGCTAAAGAAAAGCTAAGTAAACACACTCAGAAAACCCTCGCCGATTTGAGCAAACAAATACACTGTACCATTGTCAGAGCAAGTAAACGTTGGCGAAACATGACTAACGACGCCATCAGCATAACGTTACTTTATGTGAGCATGTTAAACTTGACAGGATGTTCGATATTCGCTGACCGGTCAGTTTAACGCGCTCGTAGTCCGCATCACAACTACATTTGTGACTGTATCACGTGTACTACTAGTATGTGTAGGAAAATTTCAGTAACTGTCTGCATCCTCTCACTCCGCACACCTGCACTACTATCAGAGCATCATTTCTAGCCTGCTTCTATTGCTGCTCAACTGAACCGCACAACTGTGGATTACTTTACCTGTGTTCTTCAACTTGAAATTGAGTTCACAGGGCGTTTTAATCCTTAGTCGAAGTTTGAGCTCTTAGCTTGTGGACGGGTAAATGGCGCATTTAGTTTTTTGACCTTTTTATAAGTGCTGCCCAAATTGAACCACCCAACCTGCTGTTTTGAGTTCCACAAAGCAGGGAAATCTGCTTTCTCCTTCCCTCCTCTTGCATCCTGAGTTGAACGTGTAGTGTTTAGGCAAAGAATGTAATTGGAAAGATGCACGGTTAAATGATTTGTCTTTTATTCCACTACGCTTTTTATAAGACTGGCTCAAAATGGAAGCCATACATCAATGAATTATCACAATTTTGAGCTCACTGTCATAGGTAATAGTTGAAGTTACTTCTTTGGCAGTTCTTATTAAAAAAGTTTCTTAGTGCCTCGTCAAATATATCCCCTCAAAACAATTTAATGTTCTTGTTTTTAAACTCCCGATTCTTGTACAGCTAGTTCTGCTCCTCCTTCCGGCTCAGCCATCCAACTGATGATAGTGATGGTTCTTCTGTGCACACTGTAAACGCTAACAAAGGTGACACATTTAAATAAGCTTGCCTGCCATGTGCCGTCACAATGGACTTGGGACTACAATGATGGGATGTCATAAATAATGCAAGGCGTCAGCCTGTTTGTCATTCAAGTATGTCTTACTCATTGTTTTCTCTTTCTGTCTTTTTTAGCATCGCTTGAAACTCAGAGCTGAGATGGCAGACCTTGACAAGTAAGTATGAGTGTCAGTCAAACTTTGAAGGTTTTGGGGCGAACGTCTGCTTGCTGCTGTGGGAGGAAGTTTAAATTTGAAGCCGCGCCCATATCCATACCAAGTCATGTCAGTTTGAAACCTCATGTGCATGTGCTGTCGTCTGGTTTACCATTTTGACAACAGTCTATATATATAGTCTTTGATACAAAGTGGCAAATGGATAAGATAATAGTCCTCCAGCGCGTCCGTCCCCCTGTCAGGGTTTCACGTTTCATTCCTCACAACAGCAGCAATGTGGCTTTTTTTGTCTGATTTGTGAAATGGTGCTCTTAAATAATTTTCTCAACCGCTTTTGATTGGCCATTGTGTTTGTTTGCCAGATAGGTAAGAGTAATAAGTCTTCCGCGTTTGCCCATTTGGCTGACTTTTCCCTTCTCACCTCCCCCATGAATAGCAAAGACCAAGCCGAGATGGACCCGGCAGATATGGAAGATGTGGAGGAAGTGGAAGAGGAGGAGACGGTAGAAAATTCAAAAAGCAAAGGTAACCTACAAAGCTTTCATTGCTTCTGTTTCGATGTTGCAGCCAAAGTCTCTTCCATTTTAAACTGTTAATCGGATTCAAATCGACATTGCAATGTAGCATAATGCAATTTTCAAATTACAAAGGCTTAAAAAAGCCCAATAAAAAACACTCGTTTCATTTCAGTCAGTCGATAGGCTTTGTTTTGTGTGTGTGTGTGTGTGCGCGTGTGTGTGTAATTCATATTTATATTCATCCATGGAGTGTTAATTGACTGCTGGGCTCCTGACTTATTCAACCATATTACTCTGACGTAAATTTCCCAAATGACACATTTTCAGAAACAGGCAGCTAACTAATTATGACATACCGAAAGAAAAAGTAAGTTTAAGTAATTGTATGCTCACCCGCTGTTACCCTTCTGTGGTGGTGACGTCACAAAAAGAATGAGAACGTGTTTTCAGATCTATCTAGATCTATCTAGCCATGTTGGAGCACTACACACAAACTCTGGAAAGTAACATGAGCACAGGCGCTAAAACAGCACAAGGGGTGTTTGGGTTGTTTTAGCCCACTTCCAAGGCAATCCGGGGTTACCATGGCACCGGCCGAGGCACTTGGTGCCCTCTTACAAAGCAACATGATGTTGAAATGACTCCATATTGTTGCTTTTAAAGGCTGTTACACAACTGCGGACCCGATTATGTTTACTCAGCTTGCTGTAAATATACTCCAGAAAGCATTGTAGCTCAGACTATTAAATAGACTTAAACGGATAGAAACAAACATTTTAATTGACCTTTGAACTGAGCGTCAATCTAGTCCGGGCTCGCGCTCCATTCACTTCTTTCCAAAGACGACCATAGAAACTAATTAGTCTGGCTGTTCGCTTACTGATGGCGTTCGTGTGTGTCCACAGCTCGTCAGCTGACAGAGCAGCTTATGCAGAATCCACAGATCCTGGCTGCGCTACAGGAGGGGCTTGACGGCCTCAACGGTTCACCATCAGGGTACATCGAAAGGTAGTTATTTTTTTGGTGTGTACTGTTAGATAAGCGGTTTGGAAAATGAAATGCGTGTCGCAAAGATTACATTTGTCTGCATATTTGACGGACCCCACTTGCAGCGTCAAAAGTGCTTTGGCCCTAAAAAGGATTCCTTGAGCCAGGACCGTGCAGGCATATTAATTTATCTCCCCACCGAGAAACTTGAGTCTGGGGCCTTGTCTACACGTAGCCGGGGTTTTTTAACAACCGTATATCCTGGCCGATGTGACCGTAAAATAAAACCATGCAAAAATCCAATTTCTGATTTTAATCAGTTCCCTGGCCCCATGCCATTGCTTATATGAAAAGCAAATGACAATCACCACCCCTCCATGTCTGGGATTGCCTTTACTTCCCCTGCATCTTGCATCAACTTCCACAGAAATAGTTAATTTAAACTTGCTTTCCTGTGGAGTTGTACAGGTGAGGCAAGGCCCCTCCCCTCTCTGCAAAATATTTGCAACTTGAAGGCACATACCATTTGGGGACAAGTTTCCAAGATGCCGCAGAATCACTGTTCTTGCAATGTATGAAACCCTTTCTGATTGAACACTTGTAGCACAAATGGAAAGAGATCTCCTGGCTAAATTATTGCCTTGGCAAGTTTATTTCATCGTTCTTCTGCCATAAAAGTGGACCATGTGGATAAATGATTGCTTTTGCAAGGGAAAAAACAGTCTTTGGCAATGTTCAATTCCGCATGGCTTTTCTTGTCATATGGAACAGGAAGGAAGGATGAAAATTATTCTCCTCGCGAGGTCTGCTTCTTAGCAGTAAGTTAAGTCGCTGGTTGCGTGTTTTGAAATGTAAGCTCCACAGGGGTCAGAAAGTCGCTAATTTAGCAAACACTGGCTTTGCTTTTGTAAACTAGCTCCACTTTGCTAGCAGCTATACAAGTAGTGGAAATGGTGAACACCAGCGGGGATGCACTTTATAAACAATGGAAACCGTTGAAAAATGTCGCCCCAACAAACTTGACTTAATTCTATAATGCTTTGTGAACTTGACCCATTCACTTTAGCTATCCAGGGGCCTCGTGGCATTTCCTCAGTATTGCTCCATTTTGTGTTTAGTTTACCAAAGGTTGTGAAGCGACGCATCAACGCCCTCAAGAACCTGCAGGTGAAGTGCGCCCACATTGAGGCCAAGTTCTACGAGGAAGTCCACGAGCTGGAGAGAAAGTACGCTGCCCTTTACCAGCCGCTCCTCGACAAGGTACGTCGCCATCAGCACCCCTCCTCATTAGTATATATGTATGTGTATATATTTATATGTATGTGTATATCTATATATATGTGTATATATACATATATCCGTATATATGTGTGTATATATACATACATGCATACATACATACATATACATGTTTTTGTATGCCCACAGAGAGCTCATGTAAACTTGATTTAATTTCAAATTTAGGACAATTTGTTTTATTGTATTACTATCAGCCACCTGATCAGTTGGATTTCTTTTATTTTTTTTTCTACAGTTATGCGAAATCCATCCAAAAGTCATGAGTCATGACTCAGCAGAATCAATTATGGAAAATAATGTTGTTTCTTGCAGAGAAGTGACATTGTCAAAGCAGCGTATGAACCCACAGACGAGGAATGCGAGTGGAAAGCAGATGAGGAGGAAGAGCTGACAGTAAGTAAGCAGGTACAGGTGACGTCTATGCTCGCATGTCTGCCCCCCCCCCTCCGTATTCACCGCTAATATTCCTCCCTTGTGTCTGCCTGTGGGGCGGGTGGGAGCAACAATGTAAGCAAAGCCGTGTTGCCAATGAAATGTCCACCCTTGCTGCAGGATGAGATGAAGGAGAAGGCTAAGCTAGAGGAGGAGAAGAAGGACGAAGAGAAGGAGGACCCCAAAGGCATCCCTGAGTTCTGGTTAACGGTGTTCAAGAATGTGGACCTGCTCAGCGACATGCTGCAGGTGAGCATAGCTGTGTTTTGCCTCCCTCTGCTGGCCAACATCTGCTCGTCCCCACCCACCCCCTTTCGAATGAGGACACGCTCACTTTGCTGTCTCCTCAGGAACATGATGAGCCCATCCTCAAACATTTACAAGATATCAAAGTGAAATTTTCAGACCCGGGGCAACCCATGGTGAGTAATACAACATTTTAAAGTGTTTAAGAAAAATAATAAAAAATTGACAAGTAACCACACTCTTTTTTTTTTTTTTTTTTTTTTTATCTTCCTCTCCCAGAGCTTCGGGTTGGAGTTCCACTTTGAGCCTAACGACTTCTTCACAAACACAGTGTTGACGAAAACATACAAAATGAGGTCAGAGCCCGACGAGAACGACCCTTTCTCCTTTGACGGACCTGAGATCATTTCATGCACGGGGTGCGTATATAAGTACACCTAGGACAGAATATATTTTGTTTATTGCATTAAACCTGAAGTTCTGTTGCTCTGGCACCACAGTTCCACGATCGAATGGACAAAGGGCAAGAACGTCACGTTGAAAACCATCAAGAAGAAGCAGAAGCACAAGGGCCGTGGCACCGTCAGGACAGTCACCAAAACTGTCCCCAACGACTCCTTTTTCAATTTCTTCACCCCACCAGAGGGTATGCTTAGGAAATACTTCCTATTAACTTTTTACCATTTTTGTGTGTGTGTATTATTATCTCATATACTCTTGTTTCCTCCCACAGTCCCTGAAAACGGAGAGTTGGTACGTGCTTTGTGGCTTTCCCAAAACAAAAAAACATCAATTATCTGTCTCCATATTCCTCAAGCCAATGAGTCCCACTCTCTCACACACACACACACACTCTCTCTCTCTCTCTCTCTCTCTCTCTCTCTCTCTCTCTCTCTCTCTCTCTCTCTCTCTCTCGCGCCCTCTCTCTCTCTAGGATGAGGACTCGGAGGCGGTTCTGGGTGCCGACTTCGAGATCGGCCACTTTATCCGTGAACGCATCGTTCCCCGGGCTGTGCTGTACTTCACGGGAGAGGCCATAGAGGACGACGATGACGACGTGAGTGCTTGATGTCGAGTTTATCAATGAAATGGGGCAGGTCCTTTCCTTTAAAAAGACCATATATTTGGATTTTTATTTGTTTTTGTAAGAATTGGTATTAATTATTCCAGTAACTCGATTCAACAACTTTTTTCCGATGCTGGCATGACATCAGAGTATTAATTCTTGTATCCCATAACATTTTTAGTTCATCTAGGTGTTGAGGTGCTTCCAATGACTTGCAAGAAGTAAACAGTGACAAAATGACAGGTTTGTAATGCGCTTGTGTATTTTGCAGTATGATGAAGAGGGCGAGGAGGCTGACGACGAGGTGAGGCTGCACATGATTTGGAATAAAATGGCTGCCGCCGTTTAAGTCAGCATCGCCCGGCAAACCGTTATATTGCTATCATTTAGGAAGGCGAGGAGGAAGCCGACGAGGAGAACGACCCTGACTATGATCCCAAGGTGAGGCCCCGCGCACGGCAGTTCTCGACTTCTCGCTCGTGACATCTCCGCACCCTTAAAACCTTTCCCGGGTCATGAGTTTGAATGTCCCTTCATATCACAAGTACCATAAAGCCTCTAGTCGACTGAGAACTTGTGGTGTCTTTTCAACATGCAGAACGCATACTGTTTAATGCATCTCATTGCTTCAGCTTGGATTTCTTGTCACCTTAATTCGGCTCCTTAGCTAAAACGACACTCACAAGACCCTCCACTCTTCACTGCCATCTCTTTAACTACTTCACATTTTTGTTGTGTTCACAATAGTAGCAGGCGCCAAGCAGCACATCTTACACACTTCTGTCAAAATACACAATGGATAGAGAATTGGCACATTTCAATATATGCTTGTCAAAGTCAGCCCATTTTGGGGGGGCGGATCTGTCCCATGTAAATACAGAGTACAGCTTTTGTGGCCACGGTGGAGGAGCGACTACTTTTCAAAAAGCGACGAGCAACAATTCTAGCCACTTTTTGGTGTTATTGGTGATTCGCTTTGTCAGGACTGCAAATGCATGGTACGTTTGCAAACCACCAATACCTAATTTGACTATATAGCACGCAGCCAGACCCGGTTGTATTTGCACGTCATCCTCAAGCCGCCTGATTACACTGTCAATTGGTATGCAGATACGTCCGTGCATGGAAAAGAAAAAAGAAAAAAAAGAGATTCTAAGTGTTGTTCAAGAAAAGTGCTTTGAGGTTTTGCCCTCAACTCTATTATTCTGAACACAACTGTCCTAATCACCACTTTTGCTAAAAGCGGAAAACTGCCACATCCACTGTAGGCCTTGTGTGTTTCCACCACCACATGAACCAGCATGCTGCGCTTGACACCCTGTATGGTACTAGTTTTTTTGTTTGTTTGTTTGTTTTTTTTTAATTCTGCTTTACTCATTGTTGTCTTCATCTACGATCGGTCACGTTTTTTGGCATACTTTGTCAGCTCCTCTTTAAATTTTTCCTCACTAGGTTTAAGTGGTGACAGTAGAAAATAACCCTGTCCCGGTAGGTACAGCTTGTCAACTGTCGGCTTACTACCATCACCACCCCAACCTTTCACCTTCTTTTTAATACATTTTTTGGGCTGTCTTTTACTTCTGTCTTGCTGCCATGACCTCCTCACTAACTCATTGGTTTGGTTTTTTTGGGAAGCTTAACCCATAGTGCGTGCTGCATTTGTACCCGTTTCATGTCTGTATGTTGAGACTAGTCTTTTGTTTATGTTCCAGTCGTTTTTTAATTTTTGTTTTGCCAGAATTGTTTGCTTTCTGTCGATGGCTGCGTGTGTTTGGAACATCATTGATCCGTTTCATCCTTGAGTTTTAATCCTCCTTCCTCACTGATTGCTGCAAAGTACTTAAATGCAGAGAATTACAACCTCACCAAAATATGGTTGCTCCAGATTAAACACTACAGTCGTCGAGCACTAAATTGCCAACCTGTAAGAGTTGAGCAGCATCCAATGTATCTCCAGTGTGGATGGCACGCCGCCACAGACAACTCACTGAGCAGCTGCCATCACCTCTGGAAGGACGCCCCAACCCCCCGATGATGAGACTTTAATTAATGTCGGCGCATGCTTTTCAACACCCCCCGTTTTCACTTGAGGATTTGGCCACGGCTGCATAACTACTCCTCTCTTTCTCCAAGTGCAGGAGCCTGAAATTAAATTGACTGTCAGATTTACACCGCAAACTCAAGCCAATAGCTACCAATTGAACAACAAGCGTGTGCGCAACCATGTGATTCACATATTTCGAATGTGGCCTCCACTCAAACAGACTGTTAATCACAAATCACACGAGCAAATTCTCAAGATGATGTCTCAAGAAAAGAAATTGGTGTTGCCTGCAGGGGGTTTAAATTTTCGGAATCCTGGAAGAGTATTATTTGCTGGAAAAAGTCACTGTTTTTGTGCCCAAGGAAGTATGTGGATTTGAGAAGATATTTTAGTCAAGACATGGCCTAGTCTAATAGAATAAATGTGCTCACAATCTCGTGGCATCTATTGACAATTAAAAAACTTTTTCGGTGGGCCTCTGGGGTCAAATCATGTCCCTGACAAAAAGCAAAAACTCAACAATGTTGAGACCAAGCATGATTAAGCTATTACTGTTAAGTTTGATATTTGCGTCATTAGCAACAGTTCATTCAGCTTTTAGCTGAATGGATTAGGGCTGTCCCAAATGATTATTTTTCTGCCGATTAATCTATTAACTATATTTACGATTAGTATAACAATTAAATGTTTTGACTAATCAAGCAATTTATTTTTGGTTTGATTATGAACAAAAACACTTCTGAACACTTGAATT
The DNA here is from genome assembly GCF_054856515.1 of Filicampus tigris. Lineage (NCBI taxonomy): Eukaryota > Metazoa > Chordata > Actinopteri > Syngnathiformes > Syngnathidae > Filicampus > Filicampus tigris. The sequence continues at coordinate 3,439,317 of NC_141238.1, read as the reverse complement.
CTTTATTTCTTAGTTAAAAAAGCATCATGACTTGAACATGAATGAGGTATTTCTCCGTTTATGCGCGACAGTGAAACAATGTTTGAGCGCGTGTTCAGCAGCCCAAGTACAAGAATAAATAACTCTTAAATGAACACAAACTCCCATGACGTTAAATGCTGAAGACCAGTGCAAGTGGTACCAAACAGAACTTTTTGTCCAGCAGAATTTAACACAATTTCACTTATCCCCTATATTGTTCTCTCTAGGCATCGAAGTAAAGGAATGTGAGCATGTTTACATGGTCAGGTGTCAGGCTTTCTTTCTTTCTTTTTTTTTTTTTCTTTTTTAATTTTTTTTTTTTTTTTTTTTTTTTGTAACAAAGTTCCCAGCAGTTGAGAAGAGAGACACTTAGATGGTGTTGGAAGTTGTGGGGACAGCCAGGTATGATCTGGCCAGCAGAGCCAGGTTGGGGAACTTTTCTTCGTTGTCCCTCCACCTACTGCACTGCACTGCACTGGGCTGAGGCTCTTGCTCTTTTTAAGTGACTGTTGTTCAAAGTACATTTGTACTTCCTTCCTCAACATTTCACCTTCATGGTCTTGGCCATCTTCATCATCATTGCTGCTGTCATCAGAGTCTGTCCATTAGTGTGTCCAACAGAGACTTGTTAGCCTTGATTGGCTTCTCTCCTCCCGGTTGGTCACTGGCTGAGCCTGAGGCACCCTGCTCCGTACCTGTCTGAAGCCGTTCCGTCTTCCTTCTACTTACTTCACGTGCAAGAACCAGAAGCTCATCTTCCACTTTTTTGATCTCACTGGGTGACAGGAAACTAGGCTTGTAGTATCTTTAATCGAAATAAATTTAAAACGCACATTAAGAAATGTTATAACACTTTCCAGTTTCCATAAACTGAGACAAAATACTCAAAGTAAAAAAGGAGACGGTAAAATAAGTAGCTGGCAGTAATAAGTAAACTGGGTTATACACATGCAAGGCAATAGTACAATAATGCCAAAATACACAAAGCCTGGGTCACGGTCAGTAGCAAGGATACACACATTTGGATCATCATCATCCTCCTCAGTGAATGTGGGCTCTCTGGTGTACTTTGAAGCTATCGGCGGCTGCCTGAAATGAGTTGATGGGAGCACACCCAAACTATCTATTCTGCGCTGATTTCTGTCGACTCTTTACCAGGCGAGGTTAATGTGGAGACATAGTGCTCTGCACTTAGGAAGGGTGTGGCTTCTTCAAAAGGTTTAAGAGCTACCTCAAGTTCCTCTCGTAGGGCCCATTGGCCAGTCTTCAAGTCCAGGTAGTGATTTTCCCCTTTTTGTCATGTGTGGGTCTGACGGGACTGCGGTCAGTGGCCACCGCTGCTCCAGAAGGCGACTCACCGTGTCGTACGTACTGTTCCAGCGGGTGGATCCATCCTGAATTAGTTTGTTCGCATTAACACCCATGGCCTTTTGTTTGCTCTTTAGTTTACTGCTGGCCAGCTCACTCTTCTTGATCTTGCTGACCAAATTGTCTTTCTGTTCTGCCTTTACAATTGACGGTATGAACGTGTCGACGTAATCATGTCATCGACATTCGACGGTGTTGTGCGTGCCGACGTATTTGCCATTGGTGACGTCGACTAGTCGGGACAGCCCTAGAATGAATACTTTGTTACGTGAACTAAATGAAAGAATTCACGACTCCATTAAACCCAAAGTGATCAATATTTTTGTCAAGAGAATAATCCAGCTTCTTTTAGGGTTTTTTTCTAGCTTTGTTTGGAATAGTTGAAGTGTTGTCTTTGGTTTTTGCTCAGCTTGTTCAATGTCGTGTTCCTATTGGTCTCTTGCAGAAGGACACGGCCTCCCCAGCTGAGTGCAAGCCTCAGTGACGTGTGGCCATGCTGCCTCCAGGATCCAACTGCACTGTTAACAACTTAAAAAAAAAAAAAAAAAAAAAAAAAACACAACAGGGGAAAACGTACATATATATATATATTACAAAAAAGAACTAGTAACTTACCGCCTTATAATGTTTTTGTATTTTTCTTGGTAGACAATTTGAAGGTTTCAAGGTTTTCGTTACAAAAGAACCTTAATAAAAACACGGTAATAATACTTTGAGCCTTGTGGCTCGTTATATAGTATTTTACTAGACCTGTTTTCTTCTGTACTATAGAAAGGACAAAAAAAAAAAAAAAGCATGATCTTCACCGCTAAACTAGTTCTTGTGAAGTCTTTTTGTGGTATTTGCTCTTAGACAACAGCTGTGATTGAGACCAGATCAAACTCATTCCACCCCACTCCCTTATATTTTTCCTCGGTGGGCCTTTGTATAGCGCTTCAACTGTACAGTTCTTCTTACTCCTGTACCAAAACATTCCAGTAAACAACATGATCCGGGTCCATTGGTGAAGCACTCAAGGAATTGAACAAAAACCAGGGTATGAGCCTAACTACTGCAAGGGTCCACCATTTTATGCGCCAGCCTCCATTTTATGACGTCCCCAGACGTAGTGGTCATCTTGTTTGACACTTGGTAGCACACTACGTCTCACTTGCCTCCTCTATCTCTAGTTACTGACTACGAAACTCATGTTTATCACTGTAAATGAAAATGAGGGAACGTGTGACAAGACCCTCCCTCCACCGATGTGGCCAATGACCCACCGCCCTCCTCTCTACCCTGCAACATCATTCCCACCTTTTTGGTGTACCCCCTAAATGGCCACAGGAGCAATATTGAAGACCAGAAGGGCAACTATTTAAGTTGCCAAAATGGCTGTTTTTTGCCTGGACAGCAGCTGTTGTCTAGGCAAATCGATATGCTACAAAAAATACTGATGTTCTCAATTTCTGTATGTGTATGTTCATGAATAAATCGGTTACACATGTCAAAGTTGACACCTGTGGATGATTGCATTTGTCAAGAAGCTGGAGTAGAACTTCTCCCTGTAGTCAACAGAGGGCGCTTTTGCCTTTTATATAAAGCTACATGAACTTGATTTTAAGAAAAAAAAAATGGCAGTGATGGAGATATAAATAAGCGTACCGGAACATTACAGATGCGCTGGATACCATTGGATATAAATTGTTTAATGTTTTGTGGTAATGCAAGTTTGAAGTTTATAATGCAAAACAAATCTATTTCAATAACGTAGCTATGTTTATTATAAACAAAAGCATTGAGGTCCAAAACAATTGGCTTTTAATGTCATAGTCCAATAATAAATTATATATTTTTTAAATCTTACCTTAATGAAATATATGTACATTGGTTCACTATTCTTTGTAATTATAATAAAGCATTAACCCAATTATGTAAAGAGGTGAATTAGAAAAACAAGTTTAGTGGAAAAAAATGGCTAAATTGAAAGACCTTACTAGACAAGAGTAGGTGTACCTATTAAAGTGACCCACGTGTATTTCTGGCTGTCTCCATATAATTTTTGTTTCTGTTTTTTTGTAGTAGGTTGGGTCTCTCTCGTGTGGGCGGTTTAAACACCTCCCCCGCCCGTCTCAGTCATCCAGTCGAGCACAACCGACCTCCACTTCTACCACAACCGACCCGACACCCGCCAGCCGCGCGTCCCGTATGCATTCGCCCTCTCCGGGGTAGACCTCCGCGTCTGTGCCCTCTCTCCAGGAAGGAAAAACAAAGGTGGCAAGCTCGGAGTGAGCATGTTGGAAAACGGCAGGAAGGTGTTCAAGGAAGGCGTGCTGGAGAAGAGGAGCGACGGCCTTCTGCAGCTGTGGAAGAAGAAGCTGTGCGTCCTGACCGAGGACGGCGTGCTGCTACTGCCGCCCAAGCAGCACGATCACCACCCGCAACAGCAGCAACCGCCGCAACCGCACCACCACCACCACCACCACCACCACCACCACCACCGCGGAGAAGACGCAGGCAAAGTCAAGGAGCTCCACTTCGCCAACATGAAGACCGTGGACTGCGTGGAGCGCAAGGGCAAGTACGTCTACTTCACAGTGGTCATGTCCGAGGGGAAGGAGATCGACTTCAGGTGCCCGCAGGACGAGGGCTGGAACGCTGAGATCACCCTGCAGATGGTCCAGTACAAGAACCGCCAGGCCATCCTGGCGGTCAAGTCTACCCGGCAGAAGCAGCAGCTGCTCGTCGTGCACATGCCCGGACAGAGCCACAAGACGCTGCGGAGCTCGCCCAACGTGGCGTGACCTGCCCGGCGCGTCCGCCGGACATTCGAGCGGCGATTGCGGTAAGAGGGGCGCCGGAAGACGGGGTGATTGTTGTGATGGGAGTGGTGGGTGTTCTGGGGACGGCCTGGGGAATCCCCGTGTGAATTGGACGGGGTCCTCGCCTCTGTTGGAAGTCCCTGGCTGTTGACCACCTAAAACGGAAACATGGTGGAGTACATTATATAATACTGTTGTCAAGAATACTATCTCCTTGGAAGTCCCCATTGTTCTTAGTTTTGGTGAAGCTATGACCACATTCTATAGTACCATAGATGGACTGATGAATAGACATTCACAGAGTTTATTGTCGATACTTCTACCACTACTAATTGGATCATAATTAGTTTTTCTGTTCCTATAGTTAAGGGCAGTGTTAATGTTCAGAGTGGGTATACTGTTACTGTGGCTTAAAATATATTGTTAATATAAGTTTTTTAATTTTCACTTTAATGTGCCGTCTGTAACGCAGAAACATGATTCATGTAGAAATAAGAAAATGAAAAAAAAATGGGGAAGTGTTTTTCACATTTTGAAGAACTCATGGTAGTGAATGGAAAGTGTTTCCAAACCTGAAATGTACAACTTGGGGGGATAAAAAACATCTCATTTATGATGAAATTTAGGCTGACTACGCCATGATTTTAAATGTTAGGGTATGATGGTGGACCTCGGAGATCCCAAGAATTTTGTTAGGTGGAACTTGGTGTAAAAGTTTGAGAAGTGCTGTTCTAGTAAATAGATTGATAGCTAAAACAAATACTCGGCGTTCCTTGGATTTTCTTATTCGGAGAATTTGTCGAGCCACAGACTACGCTGTTTATAATGTAATATTGCACTTTTTTGAAACAGTCTTATGCAAAGACTACACATATGCACATTAGTTTCATCTGAGTCTTTCTGCTGCTGTCTTCAGATGGATTCAATTCACCTTTATTTGTCAGTCATCTATACAGCTACTTACTTACTAGCTGACTATACAGCCATTTAATCTCACTTTTTAACACTTCCTTTTGAATTTTCACCGAACTAGGAATTTAGTTGGAACGCCATCTAATGTGCATAAACCAAAGAAACTGAAGTGCACATTCACCCATTAGCCTGATTAAAAGCAGTCCCACTAGCCACGGTTTGGGAACCCTTTAGTCTAGACAATTGAACTGGTTAATGGAGTGCACGTGTTAGGTGACTTTTCAATCGAATTTGAAGCAGCGTGTCTAATTGATTCTGTTCACAGGTTAATTGGACACTGGACGATGTATATCGACTCCCACCCCTGCCGCATGAGAACCAATTCTCCAGGACAAGTCTCCCACCCTGACCCATGTTTCCACCGAACTCCTTTTCCCCATCACACGGACTTCCTCCACTAAAGACTCATGGACTAAAGAAAAAGCATGTGAGAAAACAAAAAGTGCGGTGGTCCGTGTAGTTATTTATTAGACGTGTATATATTTTTTCTATGAGTGTGTTCAACGGGAAATCCATTATTGGAAATAAGCCTTTATTTGTACTGTCTTTGTCTTATTAGTGGATAGGTCGGCATCATTGAACCAAAGATTCATTTCCAGTCGCAATTGTGCTTGTTTTAAAGAGGAATTCAACCCAAACCATTTTTTTTTCAAGAACATGTTCTATGCGGGCCCACTGGTTGGAACAGGGCAGTCTGATAAATATTGCGTTTGTGGAATAAGAGTTAATGCACCCGGTTTTAGACATCTCCGGGGGCGGCCATTTTGTGACTTCTATCGACTGAAAATGACATCGCAGTACTCACGGCTCAGGTAACGACCAATCACAGCTCACCTGTTCTCCGAAGCTGAGCTATGACTTGTCGTTATCTGAGCCCTGAGCATCTGCGATATCATTTTCAGTCGACAGAAGTGACAAAATGGCCGCCCCCGAGATGGCTAAAAACGAGTGGATCGTGCTACTTAGCTCATATTCCTCAAACGCAATATTAATCAGAATGCCGTGTTTCAACTAGAGGGACTGCATAGAACATATTCTTGAAAAAAATATGTTTGGGTTGACTTCCCCTTTCATGAACGGGATAATTAGCAACGCTAGCCTGTATGGAAGTCTTAAGTTTGATCTTATTGTATGAACTGTCTATTATGTTACAGGTACAGAGAGGGAGGTGAGCAGCGACGTGATCATATCTGATAGAAGGCGCAGCCATTTTATTTATTAACGCCTGCACACACATGCAACATGGCCGAGCTCTGATGCTAGCAGTAAGCCTGTTAGCTCATCTGATAAAAAAAAAAAAACCCTTCACAAGAGTCAAACGTAATGTGAGTTAACTGTTTCCATGTGTTAATAATTTCTTGTCTTGTTTGTAGCGTTATAGCCTGGCACTAACCTACACTCTCCTGCATTTAGCATTTCACTTGCGCTTTTCCCGTCGTTAGCAACGTGCTAATATGGCCCCGTAAATCTGTACAATGGTTGACACAGGTTCTCATAAGTTTATGTTAAAGACCATGTGGGCATTTTGTGTGATAAATTTTAGCCAAGTGCAGTGATGGGTGCCATTTTACAATATGGGTGCCTTGATGATGGCATTTTACACTTACTAAAATAGCTTAAACATTTTTTTGATAGTGTACAACTTATTGGCTCACTGTTTGGCAAGGTCAAGCTAATTTCAACCCTTTTTTTTTTTTTTTTCAAAACGAGGTAATACAATTAAATGTGGACTCACTATTTGGTACGCTCTTTGTGTTCCTTCCATTCTAATGGAAAAGAAAAGCAAAAATCAACCTATTGCACCCTACCAGTGGCAAGGGTGACATTTTGAATTGTACCCTATTCACATTACATTTTCTCGATCTAAAACCGTATATCCAGGTTTAATTTTTTTTTTTTTTTATACAAATAACAACAAATAATGTTATGGCTATTAAAAAAAGAAAACTTTGCCGACTGCCCAATGGGCATTGCTAGTTAAAAAAACAAAAACAATCTGGACCAATTGGACTCACTATTTTGCAAGCCCAAGCTGTTGTTGTTTTACCCGGTTGTGGGCCTCTACCTTTTTGAAACTTCATGTATTAAATATAATTACCGAGCAATGCAATATAACCAAATGTGGGCTCACTATTTGTTATGCTCTCACCATTCCACTATGACTGTCACAGTTTACAAAGGAGGGATTACTGATGAATGTTTTCATTGGATCTGTTCAAATCTCCTGTTTTTGAGATTTAAAATAGTGCAGGATCTCTATCCTGAATTTTAACGAATTTAAGACATTTTGTCCTCATAGATTCTTGATTATTTTCTTTTTTCAGTATATCGCATCCTAAACAGTCCAAAACCACAAGTGACAGTTGGTTAAGAACAATTTCTAAACCTTTACATGTTTCATCTGCAAGGTATCAACCCTTATTTATTCAAGTTGTTTAGGGATGTGTGTCATGATTGGCAGCAATTTCCAACGGCCTTACTTCACAAGGTGGCTATGTGTTGATTTCCCAGTGGCTCGTGTTGATCGTGTGAGCGCTTTTCGAGAGTGTATGGCGGCCGAATTAACACATGCCTCTGTGTTGTTGTCATCTCCCTCACGCAGCGTAACAGCTCTGCCCTTTATCTCGCCTTCGCTGCACCCTCCTGACATGCCTCTCTGCTCCCGTCTGTTTTCTTTTACTTCAGAATCTATTTTCATACCTCCAAATGATACATTCCATTAAAAAAAAAATATATATATATGTATAAAGAGGTAACTGCGCTCATGTTTCGTTTTTCTGAGCTAGTTCATTCGGGTCAGCGCAGTCTCTGCTTTCATGTTTTGCAGCCCACCTCATTTCCGAGTCTAAAAGTAGCGTGTGGGATCGGGTTTCTCAGCCAGTTGTTGCCGCTCGGATGAAGCGCCACCGGTGTGTCGTGTCAAAAAGCTTGTGAATCCGGGCTAATTCGATTAAACGCGGCACGTGGTGACGACATCCTTGGTGACACGCGTAGGCTTCGTGGCTGCCGGCTGGCCCATCTTGTCACTTCTAATACTCAACGCCTGACTTGAATCATCACCTCTTACGCATTTGTACTTAAGTGCTTTTTGGTGTCGTTTTGGTTGCATAACAAGCCCTATGTTGACAACCACAAAAAAGAAAACACCGACTTAGTTAGGTTTTGGGGCTGCTTCACTCTACCAGGCATTGGTTTGTCTTTAATCTGTACACGGTGCAATAAAATCTCTATTAAAGCATTGCAGAACCAAATATGCTGACCAGTGTCAGAAATTGAAATTACACTCTGTATTGTTTATAAATGAAAGTTAAATGTCATATACAACGTTTAAGGCACGAAGATGGTTTATTTATTTGCCGCAATTCTCCTTGGATGAGGCAACTAAAGTTGAGTGGAGGACATGATGAAGTTACACTGTGCTGCTGTTGACATCCCATTTCAAAAACGAGGCGGCAGAGTCCCGCCTTTGATGAACTCTTTTGAGCGTCAGCTGTTGTCGACAGGTTTGCGAGTCTTGGCATGTCCGCTGACCGCCAACGTATTCCTCGCCACGGCCAACTCTTTGTGATTTGAGCCAGTGAGGGAAGAGGAGCCGGCTCGTCAGGGATGTAATTCAGAATTACCTCTCAAACACTCCCGAAACTCTCTCGAACACTACTCATCCTCTCTCATTCACACAACTGAAATCCTTCCACATTCACGATTTAAGTACTAACACATCATTCTGAAATACACTTGTGTAATGTATTGAAATGCATTTTAAGAAAGCATTTTAGTAATGTATGTGAACAAAACGTCAGTATCGTTGTCTGAGCGTTTCAATAGTGAGTGAAGAAAAAAAATTCACTAGTGTGAATCTTCCAGGAGTTTCTGAGAGCATTTGAGTAGCGGGAGAGTGTTTCAGTAGTGCATGTGAAGTCATGCTTAATTATGTCCCTAATGACCCCCTCAGACTAACGGGATGGATGCACTGACATGGTCATACAGTGTGTCATTGATTTTTCTTGCCAGTACCACACTCATGTTTATGAAGTTTATCTGATTCTGAATTATGAAGACGACAGCACAGGGGACCCTTTGGATGCATATTGATCCCTATTGGAAGCGTATATCCGTGCATGACTATACGCGAGCTTGAAAATATGGTGGCCCACAGAAGTGGGAAAAAAAGAAAAAAAAAGGTGACAATAAACAAGCTCATGCACGCATGCATATACATACAAACTCATAACCCATAGACTATTGAACCATTATGTCTTATAACCAATCTGAGTGCGTCAATCTCGAGAAGCAATCGGAAGTGGCTTGAAATGAGATTTCATCCAGCCGTCACTTTTTTTTTTTTCTTTTGGATCAAGGGAAAACCCTTGATCAAACTTCTTCATAATGTGCCGCCACCTGCTACTTCACGCTGTCAGAAGATGCTCACAAAGCCTGCCGATGCGTAACTCTGTATTATAAATTAGGCAGCACTTCTTGAATGGAACTCATTATGATCACAAGTCCAAATCACCACCGCCGCTATAATCACGGTAATGGCACATCATACGCTACCATCAGGGGCTTTTGTTTCTCACAAAATATGAATAAATAAAAGTCAAGAGAACTACTATTGTAGGGCATCTGGCTCAACAGATTGTTCAAACGTGACAACCATGATGCATGTGCATGAAACTATAGTTAATATTATTTTCTTCATCGTATTATTTTAGACAGCTATAAGCCATTATAATCGGGGCCAAGTGATAATGACAGTGGAGTGGATAGTACCGTATACCATGCTGCCTTTCTAAACGCCGATTCGGCACTTATATTTCAGGTAATTAGCCATTAGCAAGCTGGCTATACGGTGGAATGGTGTATTGAATTGCAGAAGTGTTTCCTTGCCATCTGCTTGGATGCATATAAATGTTGCGTATTTGAAATCAGTGATTCTCAAAGTGTGGCACTACCAGCACTGGTGCTACAAAGGCTCCCTCTAGCGTTATGTGAAAGAATAACTGAATTCACGGTTTAAACTGTGGCATAATGCACTGGTTGAAACTTGACTTTGAAATCCAGGGCAGTGCATTTAAAGGTGAAGTCAACCCAAACATATTTTTTACAGAATATGTTCTATGCAGGCCCACTAGTTGAAATACCTGAGCTTGCTAACTAGCTAACTATATTGTACAACACCCCCGCCCCCCCCATCACCACCAAAAAAAACCCCTTCATTGTAGACAGGGTGTAGATATTTGCCCAGCCCTCAGGCCCTCTTGCACAGAGACAGTTTGGTGGTGTTTTTGTTGTACACACACACACACACACACACACACACATGTTGGACGTGCAAGCGGTTTCATCTGCAAACAAGGAAAGACACTAACGGCTGCACACCCATAGGTGACACAATGTCTGCCGGTGATAATGACAGTGTGGCGTAGCCAAAACGTCCCCAACCCACCTGCCTTCCCCTCCCTCAAGGTCACAGCTGTCTCCTCGCCAGTTGCCGGCCTCCCTTTTTGTTAGTGTGAAATGCTCACTTCCTCTTTTCGTGTGCGATAACGCCATTGTAACAACAGGATTATCTTCCCCCAAGAGCCAAACAGTGGGTACAGTAATGCAAATAAGAATGGCTGGCTGCCGGCTGCTTTGTGTGTAAAAACACTTGGGCCTTCTCTTATCTCTTCTCTTATTATTTAATGTTTTCATTTCACCAAAAGAAATTATTTTTTTTCCTCACAATTTTGTTTGCGGTATCTCTGACTTCTTGTCCATTTAAGATTACACATTAAATGGGATGATGATTGGCATTTAAATCCCTTCAGGCCAGTGAGTTCTTAGTGTTTTTTTCATGCTTAAACAACAGGTTGGACGATAATGTGAGTACACGGAAATATACACAGGAAAGTGTCCAGGCTGCGACTATGACAAGTTATCCACTTGTTCATGTTCATCTATGACAGCGACGTACAGTGACATGCAGAACAAATAAATGCTCTTCATCTAGAACGCAGAAGGTAAAATTAACCCGTGCATCAAAATCTTTACATTCCTTAAGGTTTCTGGGTTTTAAAGCCAATGTTAAGGTTTCAAGTCCTGGTGTGGGTTTGAGTGTGCTAGTGGAGGGACCCGAAAAGTGCAAGTGAGTGCCTTCCTTCCTTCCTTCCTTCCTCCCTTCCTTCCTCCCTTCCTTCCTTCCTCCCTTCCTTCCTTCCTTCCTTCCTTCCTTCCTTCCTTCCTTCCTTCCTCCCTTCCTTCCTTCCTTCCTCCCTCCCTTCCTCCCTCCCTCCCTCCCTCCCTCCCTCCCTTCCTTCCTTCCTTCCTTCCTTCCTTCCTTCCTTCCTTCCTTCCTTCCTTCCTCCCTTCCTCCCACCCTCCCTTCCTTCCTTCCTCCTCTGTAAGTTAATTTAAAAAGTGTGTACAGTATCTACTTTTGGCCTACCTTATATTAAAGCCATGCACAGTACACTAATTTTAAAAATTCGAATACAGTACAATAAAATAAATGGAAATCCTGCCTAGAGTAGGCCTATACCTTATCATACAGAATGTGTTTTAGACTTTTTAATGAAACACTTGTTTATAAAAACGAGTTTATAACTTTATCATACACCGATAGCGTTACTGTACGATATTTTTACAGCAATGAATTGTATTCTTAAAAAAAAAAAAAGAGCTAAACGGAGGTGGGTGGGGGCACAGATGATTGGTTGATTTTGAAGAAGGCGGGACTGCGCAGCTTTCTCTAATGAGCCAGAAAGTCACCATTCGCAAACCTACTGTAAAAAACAAAAAAATAAAAAACACCATGGAAAAAGACAACAATAACAATAAGACACGCAGTTCCAGCAAAACACAGAGACAAACAAAAGCACTCAGACATCCAAAAAAACCTCTAGCCTCGCCTGGACAACGAAAAGTAAGTTTTCTTTGTTCTCATAGTGGTTTTACCTTCCGAAATACCCCGGTACCATTTTTAGCTAGCTTAGTGGCATTAGCCACTTGCTAGTGAAAAACGTGTGTATTTAACACCTAATTCTCAAAATATATCTTTTGGGAATAGAGAAAAGCGAGCTAAATTATAATATATTGTGTTTGTATCATTTGAATGCCAATAAAGTTCACCAGAAAGGCAACAGTAGATGTACAAATCACTCAGATCAGAATTGGCTAGCACCTTGTTAAAATGATTACATAGTTTTTTTTCATTATGCTACCATTACTTTGATTAATGACAGAATTTTTATTTATTACTAACCTTTTAAAACACGTCTACCTCTTTGTTGTAGTATTTGTTTGTCCCTTTGCGTGATTGCAACAAGATGCAGATCAGGGGTTAAATTATCAAGAGTCCTGTAATGGTTGAGACATTCATTTAGATATTTTCTACCTATAATTGGTTGAAAGCTAATTAAATAATCTGTTGATTTATCTATTGTAGGATATTTAATTTAAAACATGTAAATTATGTGCCAGTGTTATATTTTACTAGGTAATTTATTAATCAATTAGAATTACCTTCATTTGGAATAATAACATTGCAAAATGAGATTGAATTATTCATTAAAATAATTGAATTTAAAATTGAAATGAATTGACCCCATTCAATAATTTGTTAAATGATCATTGTAAATAATACAACGCCCCTAAAATATATAACTCTCTCTCTCTCTCTCTCTCTCTCTCTCTCTCTCTCTCTCTCTCTCTCTCTCTCTCTTTCTCTTTCTCTTTCTCTTTCTCTTTCTCTTTCTCTTTCTCTCTCTCTCTCTCTCTACCTCTCTGTCTCTACACACATATGTTTGTTTTCCTTGTTATCAAATAGTTGGTTCATTATTAGTTGAGATTACATTACATTTCATACATTCAATGTTTTGGGAATGAATAGTGAAATGTCACACAAAACATTAAACCTGTTAATTTTGACAGAGGTGCAGGACTATGTTTTTTTTTTTTTTCAATGGAAAAAACTATTTAGGCACAATTAGAATATCATACAAACAAAGATCAAGTGCAATCTCATCTGTGCTCAAGTTAGAAGCATTTTCATACTCTAAGACACTGTACAAATAATGGATTGTGCTTTTACATGTCCTTTCAAGTTATATGACGCATATGGCAATTGTAGCTGACCTGACATTTGTTGGAAATTGCAGCCTTTTGTTATTGCAGAGCAGCGGCAACACACTTGACATTTTTCTAATCCATCTCCTTGTATGACAGATGATCTTTATTGCCTTTTTCCATCAGGTGGGGTGTTTTGCATGTCCCCAGGACGCCCACTTCACTTTGCGGGAAAGTGTGTGGGCAACACTGAGTCAGCATCTGAGCTGCGCATAGGTAGGCTCATAACGAGTGTATGAGGTGAATGGGAAATGTCACGCATATAATAAAACAGAAACATGGCTACACACCGCTGTTCAAGTGTTAGGTTTGTGTGGTGTCAAAAGTGAGACCAAGATACAGAGTATCATTTCAAACCTTTTGCCCCGTTAATGTGACTCAACTCAATTGGAAAGAAAAAGATTTGTCTTTTGGAAATAAAAATAATCGACAATGTGGTTGCACAAATGTGCACACCCTCTTATAATTGGAATAAGTGGCCAATCACATTTAAACACATACAATGGACATCAGCACAGACCTGCCAACCTGCAAAGTGCCTTTGATAAACCCTGAATGAATTTCAGCTGTTCAAGTAGACATGTTTGGCTTTTTAGCTGAAGCCTGAAGGTCTTGTGCTAACACTGACTGCTACTGCATGTAGAACTGTTAAAAAATCCTTGTACCTTGTCTAAGGCTCCAATTCCGGCTGAAGAAAAGCCTACTGGAGGCGCTGAAATTTATTTTAGATTAATCAGAGAACTTTAAATGGTGGCAGTTGTGCGCTGATTCCCATTTAACATGATTTTGATTGTGATTGGTTCATTCTGAACACCGCTAAATCCTATACTATTTACGGGTGTGCGCACTTGTGCAACCACATTTTAGTAGTTTATTCTTACCTAACCTACCTACCTAAAAAAATATATCAGTCGTAAGGTTATAGGGTGGAAAAAAATGTTTATTTCTTTTTATCTTGGTCTCTTTTTTTTTTTTTTCAAGGGTGTGTCAACTTTTTATATCCAGTGCAAATATATGTCTTTTAAGAATGTATTTTTTTTTAAGTGCAGATGTCCACGAGAGTGTTGGAAAAACCACAATGTTAGTCTTTTGTGGACATTTTGGTCTGCCCCTTTCCCTTTTGTTGTAGGGTGTTTATTTGTTCAACTGCAAGCGTCTCCTTGACGGGTAAATATTGAAAAGGTGTTACAAAGGATCTGCTGTGTGATGTTAATTCCCATCGGGGGGGACGAGCAAACAACTTACTGCACCTGTAAACTAAATGTCAGCGCGTGTAGTACAAGAAAAACAATCCTAGTGAGTTATCGGAATTGTAATATCGTGCAGCAGACACATTGATATTAAAATGTGCAATCTATTGGAGATTTCATCCTTTTCCTTTCATTTGTTTCCACCTGACACAGGTCTGGTCTTTGCTTACTTCCTCTGTTTAGTCCCTGTGTTCTTTCTCTGATTTTCGTCTTGCTCTTATCCACTTCTTGATCCGTTTATCTCATCTGTTGTCTTCCTGTAATTTCCTCCCCCATCCCTGAAAATCCTTCAGCACGGCTCTCGTTCGCGGGAAAAATAATTGTGGCACTTGCGAGCGAGAGTGTCGGACATGGACTTGCCACCAGGCGTCCGAGACCCTCACAGATGGGATGGAGTGCGGCATGATAAGAGGGAAGTGATGACTGGAGGATTGGGGGGGGGGACAAAAAAAGGATAGAGAGGCTTTGTTCAATGTCACCCTGGAATCGGAACACACTTCATCACTTTCTCCTCTTGTAATTGTGTGATGCTGCCCCAGCCGAAATTTCATAACCACCTTGTAATAATCAAACGCCCGTCACACAGACAGGTATAGGCGTGCCCCCCCCCCGTCCCCCCCCCCCCCCCCCCCGTCTCTGGTGATACTGTCAGCATTATGGATGTTCCGCAGCCTTGCACAGTGACTCATCCAGAATCAAAAGCGCAACGGATAGGTGAAGTTAATTGAAACGCGGGGACTGTCACCACCTGGGTTGGTTTACGTGTGAAGTTCATAGCGTTTGGGTCCACATCCACCCCCACATTAACCAAAAGTTTTCAGTGGGCACCAAAAACCTCTTTGACTGCGCAATACACCAAACGCGTTTGCATTTTGGCATCAACCATTAAAATCTTAAGGCCATTTTACGGTGGATGTCAGTCAACAACACCTGCAAAATCTTAAGTGTGCAATAGTGACCTATGGGGGGGAAAAAAGTGACCTGAATGATTTGACTGCATATAATGTTGTTGTCGTATTTTCCTCACCTTATCTTATGGCTGGTCTTGTGTTTTTGATTAGAAAATATTTAAGAACGTGAGCATGATTGATAAGTAATGCATGATATTCCTATAAGACACGAGATAAGATTGATGCTATTTTCTTGGCATTAATTGCACCTGTTCTCCGCCAAGACTCCGGATATTTAAAGAAAAAACAAGCAAAAAAAAAAAACAATCATTGATAAATGCCACGATTTAAAAGCAGAGGATTCAGGCCCAATCTTCACAGTGAGAACCCCTCCCAAACAGCATCAATTTGCGGAGCGAGAGGTGCAGCAATATAGAAGCGTGTCCTCCCCTCATCTCCTGAAAATCCTTCTGCACATTAAAAAAAACAAAAAAAAATTGCTTTTGAATTCAGCTCCTCAGCAAAACACAGAGCGCCATCTCGCAATTTACCCCACTGAATAAATCATTAACTCCGGCCTCGTGCAGACGTTTCCATGCCTCTGCAACCAGCGCAAGTAGGGCGGAGGCATAATGTTTTTTGGGGGGGAAAGGTTGTTACGAACCTCCTCTTGGAAGAGCTCATTTTAATTTGGCACAGGGTGGCCGCAAGCCCAGGGGAACACAATATATATTGGGGGGACTAATTGGGGTCTCTGTGCTCCTGTAGGTCAACTTGAGGACTTGCTAAAGCCGAATCTTGGCCACTTCTCCATGACAACCAGGAAGCAGGTGATTTGTCAGTACATCTTCTCAATATAATGGAAACCAATACAAGAATTGCATCACAAAATGTCCAGTTATGCTTCAATGATTTCATTGCGGTACTATTCTTGTACTGGATCTCTGATACTGATGCATACATGTCGAGGGCAGACTTTCCAGGGACTCCGAACGTCTCATAAATATTATAATGACTTTTTTTTGTTGTTGAAGCAATTATAAATGTTTTAGTCTTAATTGACATGCTTAAAAACACACTTTTCCGGATTCAGAGCATCCCAAACATTGTCCGGTGAGTGTATCTACTGTATAGATGCTACAGTCTGTGTAGTGTCCCATCACCTGAACCCAGCCTGGGTGATTATGTCATGGGTGTGGAAACTTGGTGTTTGGGTAGTTGATATGTAAATTGGCCCCCCAATGTCCCATAATATGTCTCCGTGAAACTAGTCCTTTCTTGGTCCCTCCGTGAGCACAATGAGCTGCAAAGAGCAACTCAAGACAGTATCGAGCGGGGGCAAAGTGTGAAGCAACTTTTTCTCAAATTCTCAATAACAAACAAACATCACGTCGTCAAATTATTTTCTTCATTTTAGTTTTCGGCAGGCTCGAAGCGTGGCATGATAACGTTCCTGCATGCTTCATTAGTGTTTTTCCATTGCCAATGGTTGCTGTGGCAACCAAGGGGCGAGTAATGAGTCTGGAGCTCGAGTGAATACGGTCGAGCGGACTGTGTGTCCGTCCGCTCGGCAAAGAAAGGATGGAGGTTTTGATTGGATTATTCCAACACTCGCTGGACAACGTATGTGGCGTCATGGGGTGTAAAGTGAAGTTCGGGTTGCAAGAGTAAATGAAAGAACCTCTGCCAAATCCTATTCTTCTAATTTTGGTGTAATCCGGCTGGCACACGAGCAAACAAACAAGCACAGACCTTTCTAGTATTAGCATCTGACAAAGAATGAGACCACCCACCAATGTGTTGATCCTCAGGGCCTCCGGCATCACCCATGCCGCCATAAATATGACAGCGTGAGTGAGGTCATAGCCAGTGTTCCTGGTCAGCAGGAGATCCTGGTTGTCACACGTACATATTGCAGGCCACCGGACGGAAACGTCGCTCCCGTGGTCCGCATTGCATTGAAGGACGCGGTCCGCCAGTATTAGCTCACACTCCCTTTTCGGCATCTGGGATTCCCCTTATTTTTAGTAAGGACATTTACATATAGCATCCCCTGCCCCTGTTCGTGTCATCGCCAAATGCATTGGTCCCTCTAGCTCATTAGATATGGAAAGAACCGTAAACTGAATCGCGCAAACATTTTCATCAAGTCAGAGCTTGTTTCTATGAGTTGTTGGCAACGTACCGTCTAATACTGTCAGGCAAGAGAGGAATGCTTTGTACGCATGAACAAACAGCCGTCCGTCGACCTCAACACGTCTAATCTTTTCAACATGCAGACTGGGCTTTCTGAGAACAGCTGTATTGAATGCAACAGTGTGCAGGAGGCCAGGGGACTCAATCTGGGATTGAAATGACATGGTCGTTGTTCCCATGAATCGGCAGCAATATTATGGGCCAGTGGAAGGCAGTGGAGTGAGTAATGTGCGAGCATAGGAAACCGCAAAGTCCTGCGTAATTTATGACGGCGTGTCTGTTAAGGAAGACTAGACATTAGAGAACCAACATTTATTTTCACACCATGAGACAACACCGCTCAAAATGTGTCCAAAATTTCTCAAGTGAGTTACTTGACTCCAACTTTGGCTCAATGAAATTGGCGATGTCTGTCGTAATGATGCGATGCTATAATGTTTTGGTGAGTGGGATGTGAAACACCGGTAATCTACTTT
This sequence comes from Filicampus tigris, assembly GCF_054856515.1. Taxonomy (NCBI): domain Eukaryota; kingdom Metazoa; phylum Chordata; class Actinopteri; order Syngnathiformes; family Syngnathidae; genus Filicampus; species Filicampus tigris. Next base: position 3,421,237 of record NC_141238.1, on the reverse strand, counting down.
GTACATGTGTGTCATTAGCCCATCATTGATATACTATTTCCGAAAATCTGATGTAAAATAAGCATATGAGTAAATATGAATAGGCCCTTGGAGTGATTCTCGGGGAACACCATTGATTAAATGGAAATCTTGTCTGTGCAGTTCTATGCAGTGTATGCCATCAACCTAACATCTGCCTTTTATTATCAAAACTGATATATATATATATATATATATATATATATATATATATATATATATATATATATAGATATAGATATATATATATATAGATATAGATATATATATATATATATAGATATATATATATATATATATATAGATATATATAGATGTAGATATAGATATATAGATATATAGATCGATATAGATATATATAGATATTTATTTATTTTAGGCCAGGTTTATACAAGGTTTGCAATGAAACTAGCAAAACTAAAAACACCAACGTGCATCTGGAAGTCACGGGGCAAACCTACGCCTCAAACGTCTTGCAGGAAGACTCTTTACGCCAACAGGAAGTGAAGGCAATTGGCTGGCGCGCGGTGCTGTTGAAGTTCGAATTAGATCAGAGGTAGCCGACACGCGCGCGCCGGTATAGGAATACACACAGAAATAACGAGGAAAGGAAGCACAAGGCCAGTAAGAGCCATTTCCTCTCCTGCTGAGTGGGCTAATTGGAAAGTAAAGTCGTTAATCTGCCACCAGGCTCTGGTTGCAGCCTCTATAAACAGTCTTTGTGTGTGTGTGAGCATGTGTGTGCGGGCCCAAACGTTTTGTGTTTCGACAACAGCTGTCCCTATCAATCAACACCAAGCAGGCATTTGCATTGGCCGAGTGAGCCTGAAGTGTTTGACAGGCACAGACGAGGGGGGGGCGCACGAAGGCATATGTGAGGAACCCATTTCTATCCCGGTTGAGAAAATAACCCTGAGGCGTCGAAGCACTTCCCCCCTCGCAGTCACGGATACATCTTGATACCACATAGATAAGAGCGAACATCCTCGAGGCCATTGCGGGCACCAGACAGCGGAGAGCTGTTTTAAACGGCCTCTTCGGGGATCCTATCGAGCGATCCGTCATTTAGTTACCCTTATCTGCAGAGCCTTCAGCTGAGGTCTCGCCCCGATCAATATTTCACCACTCACTGTACTGAAGCAAACGTGACTGTGCGGAGCTGATAGAGAAGCTTTTGTCAAACCGTTTCGTGATCGAAATCGGTCAGCATTGATTAAGGGTCACCAGACACTTAATTAGGCCAACCTCTATCACCCAGTACGAGGTATAAGGGGGGAAGAAAAATCTGCCTTTACACAGATAATAATGCACAGTTTTGACATTGTGTAGGAGTATTGAGGATGTGTTGAACTGTATAAGACACATGGAAGTAGGCACACAGGCTGCTAGTATATGATACATATCATAGCGCACAATAATGCAATGCAAAATGGCAAGAACAGAAGCGGGGGGGGGGGGGGGCGTTACCAGTAATGTAAACATCCACATAAGCCAAGATCATCTTCAGTACAGCGCCGGAAACTCATGAGACATTTTACTTGCTTTGGTGCTGCTGTTTTGGCCAGTAACATATTTCAAACTGGCTCAGAAGTTGATTTGTGTCAACTAACGCCGGGTGTGAACAGTAGTGTCTATGATCTGACATAATGACCTGTTCCAACATGTTTTTCTTTTCCTGGAAGGAAAAGGGAGGTGTCCATTTGAGGGAGGCAGTTAGTCTTCATCTTAAGTGGATAATGCACCTGGTGACTTATTGGGTGGGGCAAGGTGCTCTACTAAAGGGATGCCCGCTATTCAAAGGCAGTAATTGCATTGTAATTTGGCTTCCTAGTGTAGCTCAATAGTACAAAACCCTTTTGGAAGGAAGCATTTTTACATATTAGCCTTCAAGAAGAACCAGTTAAATGAGTACCTCTCCAAATCCGTCATGAGCAATACAAATGTCTTATTCACTGAGGCACACGTCAAAACAGACAAGACGCCACAGCTGTGTGCGGCACAGGGAGGATGAAGGCTCCCTCTGACTCAGTGGCGTCATCCTGCTCTCCGTTTGATCGTAGAGGAAGTATGGCGGCCCGCAGTTGCTTTATCACCCTCATTAATTTCTTATCAGACACACGGCTGCAATAAATCCCCCGTTCGCCGCCCCCCCCCCCCCCCCCCGTTCAACACCCCCCCCCCCCCCACCCCCACCCGGCGGAACCCCCCCGACTCCTCTCCACCCTGCAGCCGAATTACAGGGAAGGCAATAACTTTGGAGGATGTGGTTTCAGCTTTACCGGTGTGGCAAATTCTTCATGTTGCCGACGCTAACCGTCTCTGATTGAACGCAGCAGACAGTCATTTGTCTGGCTGTCGGGTGGGAGTCGGTCAAGAGCGAGGGTCTAGGCAGGGAAGACGTGTTTCCTGCTCACGGTTCATAGGACGACAGAAGGACGAGGTCAGAGGCGTCAGTGGTGGAAGGTTTGCTGTGACGTTTTCTGGAGCACGCTGTGCTGTACATGCCTGGTGCACAAATGTGAGGGGCTGGCTCAGTTGCACGTAGCAACCGGAATGGCTTGAGGGTGGAGAGCCAAGACAAACACATGAACGCGGGGTCAAATGGATCATAGATTTAGATGGACAAGATTGGAGATGATAGAACTGATGAGGATTCGGTACACGCCTATGATTGGGGCTCAAACTGATTAGTTGACTTGTTGTGGAATGAGCTGTACTACTCTGTGCACTACATGTTTTGGCAACTCGTCTTCCATCTGCTGCCATCGCCGGACTGCACAATGTCTGGCCAACAAACATCTGTGCGGTTCAAAGCACAATGAGCGGTTCGCCCCGCTAGCGTCGGCTACCCTGATCAGTCTTTCGAGATTCAATCCTGCCGTACAGTGCTGTTTTTGGCCAAATAGTCATTAGTTTTGCTGACATTTTTTTTTTTCATTTTTACATGTGATACTTGTAGTTTTGTTTAAGTCGACAAAAACTCAAATGCACGCCATTTTGATCAATGACAGCAATCTTAAGAAAAGGGAACGGCCTTTACGATCAAACAAGCTCTAAGCTAGGAACTTGTGTGTGTGCGCGTGTTTGTGAAAGTATATCTGTCCAGTGATTTTATACAGTATTTTTAGTTCAGCCTGTTCGCACTGGTTGTGCAGTGATGTACGTATAGTGTGGTAGCTTTCCCTGCCCTTCCCTTCCCTTTTTATGAAGTCTGTAATGACATTCTCCTCAAACTTGGCTTTGTGCACGCTCTTTGCACGCCAACACGCCAAACTGGGTCAGCATTGTCAACTGGACATTAGCCCTTAGCCAAATGCACTGTGAATTGTCTGTCGGACAATATCCGCTCATAAAGGGACATTTGTCTGCTCTTTTTGTCAGTAATTGTGATGAAGTTGTTTTGCCGATTGAGATGTACAGTATTTTGGGATTTCTGTGACGCTATATACTGAATGTATTTCAAAAATCAGCCAGTGGTCTTTGAATTTTAACAGTGGGCCTCGGAAAGACCCGCATTCATGTAAACGAATGCAAGACAACATGTTATTTACTCCATGTTTGCCTCCAGAAGACAGCAGGAAACAAGAGACCTCATTGTGTGTACAGTACAACTTTGATGCAAAATTTATGCTTGGAGCAACAGCTGCTTCTGCCGCCGCCGCCGCCTCCGCCGCCGCCTCCGCCGCTGCTGCTGCTGCTGCTGCCGCTGCTGCTGCTGCTGCTGCTGCTGCAGCTGCACTCTGTTTTCAGTGTTTTTTTTTTTTTTTCCACTTTATGCGCTTGTGTCTTGAATAACCAGTGGGTCATTGGGGTTACGAACAACAGGAGGGATTCACGTTCAAGTGCGACCTATTGCTTAAACATTGCTGGGCAATGAAAAGGCCGAGAATTTGTGTAGGTTTCCAGCTACAGTTGGCAATTCAACATCAAGAAATCAACTCAATATTGCTGCTATTCACCTGCAGCATTTTAACATTGCATTTCCAACAAATTGCTCATTTTAAGCTATGCAGCTTGGTCATCATCAAAGTTGATATAATGTGCTTTGAGTGTTCGGCCTGGACGGTGGCGGCCTTTTGTTACACTTTGTAGAACTTGTGGATTAAAAAAAAAGTCTGCACACCCCTAGTGAAAGCCCAGATTTTTGTGATTAAAAATAAAGCTTTTTTCCACTATTAATGCGACCTATTGCTTAAACATAAACTGCCTAAAGTCAGCGGGGTTTGACGCTGCCTAACACGTGACGTGACCCCAATGAGGAAATAGACAATGTTTGGTTATTAGTAGTATAGAGTTTAAAGCGTTAACACGGCCCGAAGGTGGTCCATTTTTAGGTTCAAACAACATTTCTGGGGGGAAAAAAATGTGCATCCAAAGTTTTAGTTAAAATCCTCGTCGCGCGTGACATCTGCAAATCTTGTGAGACTTTCGATTCAGTCAGCACCCTGTGGCAACGATGACCTTCCCTTGATACTTATATTAAAAATGTTCCTGATAACATCGCCTCTACAGTTAATAAACATTGAATGATGTCGACAGTTCCTGTGTGTGCCTTCCAAAAAAAAAAGACTCGACTCACCATGTTTTTCAAGCTCACGTTAGTCCCCATCTACTTGTCGCACTGCCATTGAAGCAAATACTCAACCAATATTATAGCGCTTCAAAACAACGACGCTTCAACTGCACATTTGACAGGGAACGCTGAAGTGGTTAATTACAGTTCTATCATTTCCCTTGCCTCCGATGTCGCATTTTTCCATAATGACAACGCTGACACTACCAGACCCGCAAAGCGACTTTTGAACCAATTTAAAAGTTAATGTTCAACACACAGTCGTTGACCTGCTAAAGAATGTGTCTTTGGAGCGTCTTTGGAAAAAGGACACTTGCATACACAGCGAACCTATGCGCATGCACGTGTGTAGTTGTGCGATTGCTGAACGAGGTAATTAACATTTCCCCGGCATCAGCGGTGAACGCTCATGGCTAAAATGATCCGCCGGGACCTCCCAGGCTGTAATGATGATACTCCATTCACATTGTCACGATGGATGCACACATTTGCAGGCCCTTGTAACCTTGCTGCGATGGTACTAATGTTGTGATGCGGCCACACACCTGCACCTTGACGCAAACTGAAATAAATAGTCGGTACTCCTAGAAACAAATATGCACTAAAGTCCAAGGTGACAGCTGCCATTCGTCTCACAGTAGAATTAACTTCACTGCTTTCCAGATCTTGCTTCTCCCCAATTCCCACCCATAGTATGTTAACGAATTATTGACAAAGATATAAAAATGTAGCTTCCCTCAAGGCTGTTTTTACTGGTTTTCATCCAGAGCGCCGTATATCAACGGATCGTTCTTTTGTTCTCCCGCTCCTGAGGTCTCACTTACCCATCGATCATCTTCTGTGATGAATGATTTAGAAGGTGACCTCGCGTCAACGTTTCAGCTTTGTCAAATCAATCTCCTCTCTGGCACCTGTTGTGATGCAGCCGTTCATCTTGTAATGAAGTAAATAGAGGTTACAAAGAGGTTTGATTGGATCGGGTCAGGCTTTTGGTCAACATTTGAGCACTTATTCAAAGTGGCAGCACCATAGTACACACCAACCTGTACGATAGCACTATACTGTATGTGTGATGAGCAACCATTTGGATTGGACCGTCCGAGATACAGTACCGACCTACGTATCCGTCGACCGACCAACCGATTGGCCAACTTACCAACCTACTTACCACATGCGACCAATCGACCTACTGTACCTACAGACTGACCAACCGACCTACGGGGTTCTGGTTCGTCACTGATGTGGCAAATTTGTAGCAGCTCTCGTGGGCGACAGGCCATTGTATCAACGTATCGTAATATTTTTACTAGGGATGCTCCGATCGATCGGGCACCGATAACGATCGGCCGATTTTCGTGAAAAATGACGTGATCGGCATGTTCGATCAAAGCCTTTTATTGCCGATCAATGAATCCGATCACCCGCAGCTCATGCGGTGTGTAGTTTGCGTCTTCTAATATATGCCACGAAAAGCTACCTCGCGGGGGGAGCGTGGCCACAAGTTTCAACACAACCAACTTGATCCGACATTTGAAGAACAAGCAATTGGAAGACTGTGGTGATACTTATATACTACTTAATATACTTCACAGACGTAGCTCCACCAGAGAGTGTATTGTCGCATCGAAGGTTTCCTAAAAGAAGGCCTATTGTCCTGGTCAAGTTTTACAAGTGTTAAATGGAGCTCGGATGTCAGTCTTGTGTCGATGTTGAGTCTAACAAGGGAGTTTTTCGCTCGCGTACTGCTTTTAATGACAATGTTCCAACGAGGCATATGTATTCCAAAATGTGTTTTGCATGATGCGTTCGTTTTTTTCTCGTTGACAAATGCACAAGATAGTTTGACTACGCACAAGACAAGAAACCAAGTTCCTGAGTCGTTTAGGAACTCATTGAATAGTTTATTCGAGCGAAGTCTGCCTGTGATTATTTTTTCTACTTTGATTGTATTCTGAACCGCGCAGTGTTGAGGTGGCATGTTATTTATTTGACTTTTTGCATAATTCAGTATTTTGAGCCTGCTGATTCTTTTGATCTGTTCAAAACTGTGTTACTAAAAGCTGTTTTTTCAATTATCTTTGGGACTGAGTAATTGTTGTATTGTGCCAGCAAGGGTTTTGTATTTCTTCATGCTTTCGAAAATATATATCGATTTTTGTCAAAATAACGGCAATAATATGGCTGTTTTTTTTTTTTCCAGATAATAATGCATAATAGCAGTCACCGTAAATACATGGAAAAATATACAGGTCGTCCATGTGATCGGAATCGGTATCGGCCAATCTCACTCATGCATGATCGGTATCGGTGTCATAAAACCTGATCGGAACATCCCTAATTTTTACCAGCGTGTGCATGTCATTTGTCAACGTGCCATACATTCCCTGATCATGCATTTGAATGCACACTAATCAGCAGCAAGACGCTATGTACAGTATACAACTGGTAGTGTGCATTGGCTGTAGGCAGTATGTTTGAGTGGGAGTCTCAGAGGACTGACAGGAGAGCTGGGACATGATTTAAATGCAGGTCGTCATGCGGCTTTTAAATTGCGCTCGCTGGAAATCTCCCTGTTTTTCTCCCGCTGCCGTCAAAGCCGGCCAAGAGCACCGATACACCACGTGCCTTCTCTAGGTGATCCCACCGCGTATTCATTCCCTCTTTTTTAAAGTCATTCAAGGGTTGTGTGTGCAATTCTTTTTGGTCTGTTCTCAGTGGGACAAAAAATGACAAGGCCACCAAGATAATTGGACTGATGTTGGAATGTGTGTGTGGGCTTCAGGTTCCTATTTAATTCCTCTGACTGGTTCATTAGACCCAGTAGCAGGACTTTAATTATTTTCAGTGCCGACTAATTAGGGATGCTGTGACTGAAAATAAATGCGGTATTTGTTTGTGACAATTTCTTGAAGAAAAAAACAGCAACATTAATTCGTTGCCAAGCATGCAAGGTTTTGGCAGCTGATTGAAGATTTAATAATGCTTAATGCTGTGGTACATTTGAAAAAGAGGGGTTAGCAAAAGGTGTAAATCCATAATTGCCCTAAGGCAAGCAATGGCCTCATTAAGTCTGTTGCATGCCAGTTAATTGTCTTTCCTGTGTGTATTTACTGCTCCCGCGTGAGAAAAATACCCAAATTACTAAATTAACACGAGTCTTCAGATGTTGAAGTAGTAGGTAGGTAAAGAGTAGGATTTACTGTATTGCCTTTACCAGCAGCCAAGGTGATTCCATTCGGTTTATAATGATCGCATTGACAAAAACGCAAGAAGAAAGCCGGACTCTCAACTCCCGAGATCAGAAATCCACCAGTGTCTGACACTGACACATTGTTTTGGTGCGATATTCACACCTGCTTAGAGTAATCCTCCCAATAAGTTTTAGAATCTCTTCGCAACAGCCATGCCTTTATACAATCCCTTTGCTTTGGGTGCCCAATTAGGCATCTTAGCTGGCTTGGGGCTGCAAATTACCATTCTTGGTCTGAAAAAAAAAATGCACATTTAAGGTTTTATTTATTTATTTTTTTATTTGAAGAAATTGTTGTTGTTTTTTTTTTTTTTGTTTTTTTTTAGGGGTCTGCGAGCTTTAAATCATTAGTTTAAAGCATGGTCTGTGTTACAGTGATAGGTCCAGCCCGCTCTGTCAATATCGCAAGTAATGTCACTATAAAACTTGGCAAGTATACCTTGAAAAAGTGTTAGGCCACAGGTGTCAAGCTCCGGTCCTGGAGGGCCGCTCTCCTGCACGTTTTCCATCTCTCCCTGCTGCATCACACCTGAGTCAAATGATCAGGATAGTATCAGGCTCCTTCAGAGCTTGCTGTTGAGCGTGGTCATTTGAGTCAGGTGTGTTGTACCAAGGAGAGATAGAAAACATGCAGGAAAGCGGCCCTTGAGGACCCGAGTTTGACACCTATGTCTTAGGCCAAGATTACATTCATTGTTTTGGCCACCATGACTGGCACCCTTGGGGTTTTTTTTTTTTTGTAATATACAGTATCTTCGGAAATGAATTGAAATGCACAAAATTAGTATTGTTAGAATATTACTGGTATTCGACAATGTGCTATTTGCTTAGTTTCTGACTTCACCACTGGTAGCTGGTCAACCATGAAGAATAACTCCATGTCGGTGATGCGTTTAATTGAGAAGAAAATGGAGTTGTTGACAATACGGAGACTAGTTTGGAACCATTAAAAAAAAAAAAAAAAAAAGTAAATATGTTGTGACTGAGCAACATGGTAAGACTTGACTTGTGCCTTGCGTTAACCAAGTAATGTCTTGAGACTCATGACTTGAACATGTCGTCACTGTCATGTGAAAAACGCATCTCCATTTTTTTTCATTTTCTTATTTTTACATGAATGGTGTTTCCGTGTTACAGACATCGCATTGTGAAAATAAAAAAGTTTAAAAAATTGGAGAAATTGTGTGTTTTTCACAGGACAGCGGCGATATGTTACCTACTCCCACCTGCGCTCTTTGGCAAAGACTGCGTTGGCATTAATGGTGGCCAGGACGGCATATGACTAGAATATCATGAAAAAAAAGAATCATCATCGTAAGGGCCGTCTTTTTGTTCATTTGATTAGTATTTCTCGGTTGATAGAGGATAATGGCCAAAATGGGTGGTTCCATTATGATTCCAAAGATAGATCAAATTTAGCGGGTTCTTCGAAGCCTGTGTGCTAACCCTCTACAAAGTGCCATTCAGTTGCGAGATGAAAATGGTTGACTGGCAAGTTACAAACATGGCGTCCTCCGGATTCTGCAGTTAGAAAGATAGTAATGGCATGGTGTCATGTCTGCGTACAACAGTCAAATGTTTGAATAAAAGCTGTCGGGCGTGCAGTAGTTCATCAGTGCATGATGTAGCTCGCTAATGGCTCCCCTTTCATTGGGAACCGAGGTCACACTGCCACCCGTGGGCATCCGTTTGCCTCTGCCCCGTCCTTTAGTGATATATTTGGAGCCACGAGAGATTTGCGCTGCTCCAATGTGCCTCGGCCGTGTGAGCGGTGATGTCACACCGATTGCACGTCACACCGATTGCACGCCACCCCTTTGGGAGAGACACTTGTGGGAACACTCGCGCTCAGTCTGCTCTTGTTGCAAACTAGCCTGAAGGTTGTTATGATACATTAGCTTTATTATCACCGCTTTTTTTCCCCTCACCAACACTATAAACACCATTGCCTGCCACCCAGTCTAAATTTGATTTAATAGAGCGGTTACTGCCAACGCTGTGCTATGTCATTCAAATAAAGTCGGGAATACATTTGATGTAATTAAAGTAATACACTCATCAGTCAGATAGTGACTTGAGAAGTGTCGCGGTGCTCATTAGCGTTGTGATTCAGTACTGAGCAGTGTGGAACATTGCTCGGTGGATAGATAGATAGAATTTTAAGACGTCATCATTTTATTCCATGGCGTTCATCGTCATCGCTTGAATTCACACTTCAAGGTAATGAAATTTAAAACAGAACCTTCAGCTCACTGATGCTCACATGAGGCAGTGTGCCGCCGGGGATTAGCTTTCCTCCATGCACACATTGTCTTTTAGAGCTGCACCGTGCACTGCCATTTTTCAGAGATGTGGAAGCATGCGCCGATGCATGAAATTGTCAAATCACTAATGACATTTCCTTTGCATAATGGCATCCCCTGAAATGGTACTTACACCTGGCTCTGCTTTGATTGAAGAGCGTATTACGTTTGTGGATGTGTGTGTTTGTGTGTGTGTGTGTGTGTGTGTGTGTGTGTTGGGGTGGCGGGAGCATGCCAGAGGACACACTTCCACCGTTTTTCAATTTCTGGGAGCCAGACTGCCAAATGTACTTAGTGCAGGTTATAAATTTGATTGGCTGGATAACCATGGCTCGTTTTTAATGTCGCCTATTATGACGTGTCCGTGACTTTTCCCCTTCGCTGTCTGTGTTTCCCACTCTGTCATGCCTTTCATTCTTGCTTTTACATGCGTATGATGTGAAACATTTCTCTTGAATAAATCCATACGTTCATCTATTTTCTACAGCACTTATCCTCATTGGGGTCTCTGGAAAGCTGGAGCCTATCACAGTTGAGGCATCGGGTACATCCTGGACTGGTCACCAGTCATGAACATTTGGCCGAACTACCGTTTACACTCATCACAGTCCCAGGAGAACATGCAAACTCCCCACCTGAGTCGAGATTTGAACCCAGAACCTCTCTCTGATACATTCCGAGGGAGGACATACCGTACGCCTAAAGCAAAACTGGTCTTCAAGCATACTTCTTTGTTTGGAGACCAGTTTTGCTTTGCCATCTGTTTGGCAAGGGTTGACAGTGGCTTCCGCTGGAACAAAAGGAACCTTTGTTGCTCACTGATTATTTGGATTAAATTAATGAGGCAATTAGTTTAAGAAACACATGGGCACCTTCTGCGACAAGTAATACATAATATCAAATTGGTTCAAAGAGAGCAACTAACCCAGATCGGTCTGGTGGTCATATTACGCTGATATATTCATTTGTTATAAATGTCAGCCATCAAGTCAAATCAATAGAGTTGTCTTCAATCAGGCTGTTGATTTATAATGTGATGTTGCTCTTCACCAAAGGCACTTGAATCCACATAACATGGACAAAATGCCTTGAAAGGGTCAAATCGGCGTAAATTGTGTGCATATTTTAACTGGGTTCTAGTTTCATAGAGTCATTTCATTTCATCATCAGCCATGTAGATGAACAAAAGTGCTAAAGAGAGCAGCAAACCTAAAAAGACCTAAAGACTATAACAGTTCCTTTCACCACCATAGAATCGATGGCTGCTATTTCAGGCATTGGCGTGTGTCCCTGTCCACACGCACAAGCATTTATTTGACTATGCGTTTGTACATATTCCATTGTCTGTATGTGCACTTTTTACTAATATTCCTTCGGCATGCATGCGAGTGTGGAGAATAGCGACATTGTGCTCAGGGTCAGTCTCGGGCTCGCCTCGGGCCGTGTCATCCAGCGCGGCCGCTTTCAAAGAGGGAGACTCACTTCACACAAATAATAATTAGGATACCCAGTGGCGGCGCACAAAGAGTTGTACCATCTGGCATAAATCTTTCCAGGCTTCATTCACACACACGCGCACACACACCCCCACGCACGCACACGCACACTCACGTCCCCGCTGCGCTGTGTGTGCCTCAGACGTCGACCATGTGGTCAAAATGTGCTTTTTACAGACACTACGAGAGTTTGTGAAGGGACCTACTGTAGAATAGATGCAATAAATCAGGGGCAATGTTCAGAGAGACATTGTATGAAAGGCTTTCTCATTGCAGGAAGATATAGTTAGGCCGCACAATTGGCTTGTTAAAGCATAAATGACTGTGTTTGATTTAGTCACACCCAACCATATGTTGGTATATTGAACGAATTATACCTGATTTGTGTGTAATGTCATGTGAACGATGGGAATAGGAGCCATTAATAATCACCCTAAACAGGTGCAGTCTACCAGTAATTGTGAGGCCATGTCCACAACGACGACAGTGTTATTAGTCCATTCGTAGGTTCACCACTCGGAATAATGACGACACATCACTGGAAATGACTTTCTTATGGTTTATGATTGGTTACAATGTCCTCCAAATGATAGATAGCACCCTAAGTTGCAATGGCATGCACTTCATGTGCTAGTTCACGGCTCCCGTTTTTATTTTTCAATCACGTTTTGACAGCAATAATTGATTAATTAATTTGAATTCTTTGTTAATACCATTATATCGTTGTTGTATTTTGGAACATGTTTCATAACTGGACAACACTGCTTTTTAATGAGCCTTCGCTAGTTCCTAGAATGAATAAGCCGAAGACTGTCACTATTCATTTCAGAAACGGAATTCATCAATTCAGGAAAATGTGCACACAAATTGGTATATTTTTTTCCCCATTTCCAAGTATGAAACCTTTGAAAAACATCGCAAGCAGATAAAAGCAAGACTATTATATTTACAATTAAACGTAAGGTCCTGTGGCTTGTTTCTGTGCTAATTGCTGCATCATCTGCCTGCTAATAATTGCAAGGGGTGAGCTAAAACAGCAAAGTTAGTTTTTAGATTAGGGACGTTTATTTAGAAAATATCCAAAGCAATGCAATGGAGTTCACAATAGTTTATACTCTTACATAAAACCTTTACTAACTGTTCAGGCAATGCTTGCAAGTAACATGACGTTAGTAATGGTCATAAAAATGAACCGGTCCACTATGTTAGAAACAATAAAACACTCTCTGAACTTTAATGACATTTAATGAGCGTTAATGTTAATGCACCCACTAATGTTATACTGCAATGCACTCGCCTTTCCATCACAAGCGACAGCATATGGCAGCTAATAGCTAGCACAGTAGTCGACGTTTTCACTCTGCGCTCCTGCACGTGAAACAACAGTTCACCAAGAGTTGGTTGAGAGTTCTATCACGTCAATGGGCCAACGTCTCGAATAATAGCGCAAAAAGGCTACATTTGTTGCTGGGTGCCTTTGTTGGAAAACCACTCTCTAGAGGGGTCAGAAAGAGTTGCTCACACTGAGTAGCCCTCTTGCAACAATGCGGTACTACACTGACGGCGCACTACGCTAAATTCCAATTTGCCCGCATACTGTAAAAACCCATAGAACGATATAATCACAATGTAGTGACATTTAAGGCTTATTTATGTGGAACATTTTGATCAAAGTTCCAAAACATGGACTAACGGCTTAACAATTAAACGAGCAATATCAGGATGCCTAAATAGGATGTAGGCCTAATCCAACATCGAATTGATTCAAAATTCACTTTTGCCTTTTATGCAGAAAAACAACTACGATACATATCAACTGGGGTGCCCAAAATACAAAACAACAATAACGAGACAAGACTGCAAATTAATAATAGAAAACACATTCGTTGTCAACACATAAAGCTTCTGTATTAGGCCAAAGGGGAAAGTGAGGCCTTCCCTTGAGTCTCTCATCCCTGACTGATTGATGCTGCTGATAAAAGTGGATCAATATGACACTGATGGTGTTTTATGATACCAATAAGATGACCGCTGCGTATCTCTCAACTGGCAAAATGCCCAGTCATGGAGTACTGCTGTCCGTACAAGTCAAGCCAGCACTCGTGACAAATGGAATTTCAGTGTTTTGCACTGGTTAAGTCCCCCCCCCCCACACACACACTTCTATCGCTGACCTAAAAACTCAGCGCTGCTTCCTTCCCTCTGTGCCACATCTTTCAGATACATAATGAATAATGGATTGCACTTAGACCTTGTCTAATTTATCTCCCAGCGACTGCAAGTGTGCAAACGCGTGTGGATTAGTCCGGGGTGGATGCGTGAATGCAGAGTGCTGTTCGTGATGCACCACCTCTACATTGCACTTCCATTCAGTGACGCACAAGCACACCGCCACAACCTCTTGTCAAGTGGACCATTAAACAGCAAAAGGTCAGCAGTTGAAGTCTTTGGAAGCGTTGCTTCATTTAGGTTGAGGTTTCTCAGATTCTCCCTATACCTCTGATATAAAAAGTCTACACCCCAGTTAAAATGCTAGGTTTTTGTGATCTCCCAAACACGTGGGTAAATGTTTTATGGTCTGATGAAACATTCATGAACTTTTTGGCCATAGCTCCAAAAGCTGTGCTTAGCACAAATACTATACTGCTCCTCACCAAAAGAGCAAAGAACACCATACCTTTCGTGGCGCATGGTGATGGCAGATGGCAGCATCATACTTCTGGGCTTTTTTACTTCTTTGGGGCTTAGTGAAGGTGGAGGGATATATGAGCAGTTTGAACAGTCAATGTTAGCACAAAACCTTCAGGCTTCTGCTAGAAAGCATAAACATGTCAGGGGAAGCCGACTGGAACATCCAAATTCTATTTGGGGTTAATCAGAGGTACTTTCAAAGGTGGGACAGACTCCCATTGAACACGAGTTTGAATGTGCGTGGTTAATTCCGAACACAGCCACATCCCAGTTATGAGGGTGTGCAAACTTGTGCAACCGCATGATCTCAGTAGTTTGTTTCAACTGCAGTTGTTCTTTGAGTGCTACATAAATAAAATTGAGTTTATTTTGACTTCCCCTCTCCAATTTGTGTTCTATTTTAGTTGAACAGGATATGCCAGCGCTGCCCAAGTCCAGCCAGTTTTAGATGTCCTCCAGCTGTAACACACCAATGATCAGGATCGTTATCTGGCTTCTCAGAGCTTGCTGATCGGCTGATCCTTGGAATCAGGTATGTTGGAGGAGGGAGACATCTAAAACAGAGGATCGGACTTGGGCACCCCTGGGTTATACTGTTAAGATTGTGTGTGTGTATATATACATATATGTGTAAATTTTTTTTTCCATTTTTATGTATTTTTGAGTTTGTTCATTTAAGAAAATAGATAAAAAATATCCCCCAAATCCAATTTTAATAGTAAAAAAAACAACACACTTTGCGAATAAGACAATTTAATGATGTTCTACTTTGCAGTGGTAAAAGTAAAAAAAAAACATCTATAAGACAAAGGGACTTTTACTCTTGTAACAATCTCACTCGTGTATAGTTTAAATCTTTATTTCACTGGTAGCTAGATTATAACAAGATGAACAAATTTGCCTTCGCTTGCTCAACTGTAACAATGACTGGTTACTGTTATTTCAAATCTTAATATTTTTGTCTGTCTACTCTTCCAGCTAGTTGGATTTGAGCTCAGTTTACATCCGTCTACTTCGAGGAAGCCATCTGTCAGCTCGATTGCATCAAATCCATTTTCTGTTGTTGGCTGAGCGTGTTCTATTTCCATCTCGCCGCTAATGCACCAGGGTCGTACAGCAACTCGCTGCTGAAAAACTATTGCGAGCGACCAGTGTTTTAGTGTGAAGGCAGAAGAAAAAAAAAAAATCTGTTCAACACTGTCAGTTGCAAGACTACTTCCCCATTTGCAGTTGACAGTGTTCTCAAATCAAATATTCTCTTTGCATGAAAGGGAAAACTTCACATATTTCGCAATGTCAGACAGTGCTGGGCAAGCGGTGCTTCTTCCCAGGCTGCTTTTCTTTTATGCAGAGAAGTGTCATACAGTATTTATTTTCTCTCAATGTCCAAACAAGCAAATCCAGTGTCCTTCAAGGGCAGGACCACATCTCGACTCTCCCTCATGTGTCACAAGGTTCTGGCGACCAAGGTTTGAGAGCCATTTTGGCTTTGACCTTGTGGAGTCACATCTCTTCTGCACATGCAGGTCATTTTGAGGACATGTTCATACACGATTTATAAAGCAATATGAACTGTCACAAAAACTGGATTTTAATCAAAATAGTTGAGCATTAACTACATTGTGAACCTAGCCTTAGAAACCCAAGTAGTGCTAACCATAGATCAGGAAAGGGAAATAGTGGCTTCCAAGTATGGCTAAACGGAACAGACTACACACAGCAAAGGCAGCTGTGTTTTAAGAATCACCTCCGAGGTCACCAGCAGTCAGTTCTCACATCAACATGTTTACCACAGTGACCGGAGTACGCAAAGGTTGAGTAAATTCACTTTGATTAGTACCCTGTCATTGAAGCATTTTTACTCAACTGTGGCAGATGAAGGACCCAATATTGATTTTACATGAAGTCAGTACAAGTGTCCCGAATCAGGCTGAGGGACATTTTTTTTATTCAGTTGATAGAAAACTTCAAAGTCCAGCCTTCATCTGGTTGTTGGGTGGCACAGTCATTCCCATGTTGATGCCCACAGTGAGACCAAACTTCTCACAGGCCATTTTCTCCTGGGCCTCTGGCTTCAGCTGGAAACCCTTCTCATTTTATTTTCCAAGTAAAACAACAAATAGTCACATTAGCAACGCCTAGATCCCCTTTCAAACCGCACCTTGAAGATGCCCCGACTACGCCGCTTTTCATTGGAATAAGCATAGCCAAGCATGAGCACCCAGTCGATCCAGCCTTTCAGGATGGCAGGCAGACCGAACCAGTACATTGGGAACTGAGGAAAAGGGGGAAAAAAAAAAAAAAAAAAGTCATTGATACAACAGCTAAAGATTGTGGATCAAAGCACTTTCAGAGTACCTAGAAAATAATGAAGTCGGCCTCCGAGAGTTTACGTTGCTCTTCGGTAATATCAGCAGACAGTTTCCCTTCCTCCACCTTGTAATTGCATCAGGTCACAAAATTCTTCATTGCTAGTAAACAGATTCTCAAGGGAACTGCACACAAGATGATGAAAGCACCAATTAATGCAGACAAGACTCACAACATTCATTCCACAGGGGGAACTACATTACGCTGGACATCTTCAGCTGTGCCAGTGGCTTTAAACGTCATTGCATAGAGGTCAGACAGACACTTCAACCATGCAGCCCCTAGCTGTCAGAACCTCTACAGCAGTGTCTTTGGCAGCAAAATTGAAAGAGCCCGGGCTCTGGTGGGCATACACGATGAGCACCTTCTTTGCTGCTAAAGCTGAGAAACAAAAACAAAATAAGTGCACTAAACAAATTGTTGCGGTTTGGCATTAAGATTATGTAAATGGACTTACCCATTTCTACAGTCGGCTGCCACAAAATACACAATGCCGTTAGAGAACTTATGTGGTGATCAACCCAGAGCAGTGAAGGTTTTTATACTGGAAGACTAATTGGCTCTCACAGGTGCGGGTACTCAATTATCACCAGCAGCCAATCACCTGACAAGCGGTTAGCTTCACAGAGAGAAAAACGGATGGATAGCGAGATAGAGAGATAAACATTGATACATACTAGATATAGATCCGTGTGTAGGTAGACAGATATTTGCAAACTTACATACAATAGACATAGGCAAACTTGTATTCAAAGATGAATACAGTACACGTGTCGTAACATATACGGTACATATAAGTGATAATATAATTCATTATGAAGAAATAACACACTAAATAAGCATAAGTGCTTAGCACCTGTCAAAACATTCTGACAATGTAAAAGAAAGAGCCGTGATGTTAACATGCACGGCAATAATTAGAACCTAAAGTAGCAAGGCAAATAGCAGACTGTCAAGCCATGTAACAATTCTTTTACCTTCTCTTGTCAATGCTTTGGCAAATAACTGGCTTTGTTTGGAACTGTCGAATTTGGACACTTCAACCAACTACTTTGGTGTAAGTAAAATTGTGTCACCCCAAATGCATTTGTCAGCAGTGCTGTTATGTCCGCCACTTGAGCAATTTGTTTAGAGGGATGAGTGGCCGGGTTTGGGTGTTTGTGTTTTAGCAATCTAATGTGGCCTGAATCCTTGAGGACCAAATATGTCAATTCAGACCAAGAGTCAGTTGGCAACAGCGCCTCGGACTAAACCAATTCTCAATGCGGAGCTAGCTACAGATTCCATTTATTCAGATATCAAGATGTTTTCAATTGTTTTCAATCAGAGTTTGTGTTACTTGACAGGGTGCAATTTTCCAGCGGCACACTGTCAGGCAAAAATGTCTGGGGAGGCATCTCTTATATAATCAATAGAGATCCTCAGCCTCAGTTCCTCTAAATAAACTGAACAAAAAACAGAAATGCAACAATTTCGGGAGCAGAACTCAGAGACTTAGAGGCCAATTTCTCTCAAATATTGTTCACAGATGTGTTAGTGAGCACTTCTCTTTTGCCAAGGTATGTGAGGTGGATGGATTACCGTTATGCTCATTAGACAGAATGGTGAGTGCACAAGCAGCCCATCATGCCTTGCAGCATTTCTCAGTAGTTGCAGCTAATTACGCGTTTTATCGTTAATGTTCGTTGTAGTTATTTCCTTGTGGTGTCATTTTAATTGAAACATTTGGTAGTTTTGATCGAAATAGTTTCATCTCGCCATCTCCTCTTTTCCGCTCCGTCGAGGTAACGCTGCTCAGTTTTGCTCACAATGTGCCAACACGTTTGCTTTGCTAGCATGCTACCGACCCTCTTCCAGGATCAAGATAGAATAGTCCATTGCATGAGAAGGAACAATCACGATAGCTTCAGCATTTGGAGTTTTTTCAAGTAATTTTGGAACAGCTAAAATTGCTTCAAACAAAAATAAATCCGTTTTTAGAAGACGTTTGGCGGTCACTGCATGTATTGCGCATAGAGATGGAAATAAGTACATCTTTTTACAGCCTTCTCCTTTCTTTTCCTCTTGCATTTATTCATGCGACCTGTTGGCGAAGCCCTGTTTGCCCTCCGCACTTTTCCAGCGTTAGTGACTCAACTAAATGTGTGTTTACACCCAAGCTTCTTGGACAAATGCATGCATGTATTATTCACTGCTCTGGTCAGACAGGCTTGAGAACACTCTGTAGATTCTCAGTCCAGTTCTTTCGGCACTCGTTGCCAGAAGTCAGCGTTTGATACATGCCACTCCCCTCTGGAGAGCCAAGCCAAAGACCAAACAGACTAACTATATACATCCAATCAAGCAAGTGAAATTACATATCTGCCGCTGTTTGTTTATTCACTTTAACTAATGACATGGGGGGGGGGGGGATTTCTCCACCTCTACACTCGCAGAGAGCATTTGGCTGAGACTTCAGAGAGACACTCACATTATCAAAGACACACATTATTGCCTACTACTTCCTCAAAGAGAATAGAAAATAGGTTCCTCTCCAGCTTGCATAGGTTGAAAACCTCTTTGTTGGCAGAAGGTCTGACTACTTCATCTTGTCCATACACGACTGGTCTGCTTTTTAATTGTGTCCTTAGGCTTTGGGTTGAGTCCCTCTTAGGTAAGAGAAAACCTTGTTTTGATTGCTAGGATACAAGGCAGCTTTATTGTCTCCAGATATTGCTTGAAAGTTCATTAAAAGGTAACATCGGCGACGTCGTAGTTCTCCGCCAAATTAAAATCAATGCAGGCCTTATTAACTGATGTTCAACCTAAATTAGGAATCCATCCATCCATTTTATATAGTGCTTCTCCTCCTTTTGCTCATTGGTCAGCTGGAGCCTATGCAGGCTGAATTGTGAAGTGAGAGGCGAGGTACACCCTGGCAGGCAACTAGGAACCCTCATTTACCTTTGGATAAGTTGCGGTTTTAAATAGAAAATCTTAAAACGCAGACACTATATTGATCCGCTTTTTCCCCATTCATTTGAGCCAGTGTTGGCAGCACCTGTATTGTGGTTTGCAACATTTGCCTTACAGTCAGACGTTCCTGGTTTGAATTCCCATTGGAACAGCTTTGTGTGGCACTTATATGTTCTCCTACATTCCGAAAACGCGTGCCCATGCCCATTTTCTTCATCTTGTATCATTTGTAAAAAAAATCACTTTTGTAGAATGGATTCATGTAAAGCATCTTCCATAATTAAAATGGTTTATATAGTTAGCATTGGGAAGAAACCACACTGATTGTAGCATTTTAGCACATAGGCTCAAATTTGTCTCTGTTGGTTCTTGTTTTGTCTATGGTGTCGTTAAATCCTTTTTTTCTTACTTAATACTTTTTTTTCTTTTATTTGCTTTCTACATGCCTTTTCAAATTCAGCAATTCCTTTTTCTTTTCTATGTTTGCCCTTCTCATCTCCACTCCACTGTGACCCTCCATGTAATCTGAGCGGTTTCCAGAAAGCTCACGGCTGCCGTACATGCGGTTGCCATGGAAATAGCAACACTCACAAGGTTCCAGAAAAACCTTTGTTTTATGAAATAGCTTCAAAGAATGACAAAACACGCGTGGGCGTCCGGCCTGAATGTTCCATCAGGTTTGGATTTTTTTTTTCCCCCTCCCTTCAAACATTCAGTGGGGGTTTATTTTTCAAAGTGCACAGACTGTTTAGATTGAGAATAAGGTTGTTCACTACTTCCCTTGGTCTTTTATTACCTTTGAAGACTGTAACATTATTATTCCAACACTTCTCTCCTGCAATTCTTTTTTATCTCTGACTGCAGTGTCTACACTCAGCCGTTTGTCCATGCCTGTCAGTAACTCTTTTTGTCTTCTCCAGTGAATAAAACAAGGGGAAGGAAAAAAAAAAAAAAGACAATTTTCCTTTGTTAGACAGCTTTGCATGTGTCTTGTCATCTGCATTGTGGCAGAGGAAGACTTTGAAAAGCCTGTTGAGGGCAGAAACAAAGCAACTAATTATGCAGTCTGAGTTAATTTGGACGTTAAAAGGCCTGTTAACTAGGGACTATATGGCTGTCTTCTATACATAACGTACAGTATTTCTAACAGCAGCATCACTTCAGTCTGGACAGGAAGCAACCGTTTGAATGGAGTTTGTACAATGAAAGGGCTCACATTTGTTGAGAGTCATTTTTTTTCTTGGTTGAACACATTTATTTTCACCTAACAGAGACTTTAGGTGATCTTTTTTTTTTTTTTTTTACTGTGTTTTAACATTGTCAGGCAAGTCTGACTATGGAGTTGCTGTTCCACTCCATGTCAGGCAGCTCCACTGGAGGAGATGCAGTGTTCTGGAATTAACAGCAAAAAGAAGAAGTTCCCCAACTAGTACCGTAGTCTGTAACAGTAATATTCGCTGTGAAAAATGTAGGAAAATCATGCACCGACCACGCTTTGAAGTCGGTTGGAAGAGTCCTTACAGGGCAGATGTGCTGTGCTACAGATGTCCCTGCTGGCTGTCTCCTTTTATGAGGAGCTGTAAAATGTAGATGGCACAGTCGTGATCCCGACAGCGGCATTATGTTAAAGCTTTGGCCCCAGATGCATTTTAGTGTCCCACTCCCACTCAGCGATGGCCATCAGCGGGCGAAGACAAGGCTCAATAAGCACGCAAGTATTTCTAAATGGTGTAATTGCTTGGCGGCTAAACTCGTGCACTGCAAACAAATTTGCTACTCCGAGGATAGACTTGCTATTAAATGGACTGAGAAACCTCCATGTGTGCCCAGTCTATTTACACAGATGAGCACCCTGGCAATGAATAGAGCCTCAGAGCTTGTGGGGTTGGAGGTGAAAAAAATAAATGACCGCCCGAAACTATTTATGGAGTGGACATTTTGGCGGCGCTAGGTGCTTAGGTGTTGCATTGTTATGCGCACGGGCGCCCCTGCGTTTTTTTTTGTTTTTTTTTTTTAATTAACACTGCATCGGAACGCACCGTGCATTTAAACCCGGGGCCGTATCCCCTCTCCGCCGCCTCCTGTCATTGGGGTAAGAGTGATGCAACTCGTGCAATTTTATGACCCGCTGAATGCAATTACTGAACCTGTCAGGAGTTTGGGGCGCCTTTTTGTCCGTGATGTATGCACCGTGCACATTCACTCCCCCCTGAGATAATATATACACGCTCTGTCACCGTGACACGCGTGCTGGAGAGTGTTGATGCATGTACTGTACGTGATTAGGAGTCAGGCGGATATTAGCAATATATGGAAATGTATTCAACGTGCGAACATATGCATTTTGCATGTGGGTGCACATCCTGTCTCTTGTTCAGTCGTGACTCAGACAACGTTTCACTTGAGCAGAAAATAATTGAAACATGCCGACCAGTTCAGGGTAGTGTGCATTTCAACGTTTGTCTCCCAACAGATGGTTGGACAGATAATCCACATTGCGCAGAGACTTTAGACCAAAAATGCACTTTATTTACAATACACAATATGCCCAAAAATGTCCTTCTTGCAGGCCAGTTACATTTTCCCTATTCACCGCTATTAGCTCCCTTGTTGTTTTTTATTCATCGTGTATTTGCTTGCAATTATGTCTGCTTTGTGACCCTGTTTCCGCACCACTTAATAATGGATGACAACTGGAGCCGTCTTGAAAATCACTCTTCGGAAAAGGTCACCAATAAACAGCGTTTCAAGGCCGCTCTTTATTTTTGCTGTCACCCTTCCAACACACTGGCACGTCCCCCGGGGGTTGCGCGCCGCTAACGTTCCGTGACAGCCCTCCATCAAATTTCCACGCGGATCTCATTAAAGTCAGCCAGCGTTGAGTGGTTTATTCCGACCGGCCCTCTCTGTGAGACTCGCCATCCCCATACCTGCTAAACTTTCCTGAGGCCGTTGCTATGGAAACAGTTTGATAGGAGATAGTTTTGGAGTACACGCCCCCCCCCCCCTCCCCGCGCACTCCCCTTTTCCCGTACACCCACACATCACTCAATCCCAGGAGAGGGAGCCGTGGGGGCAAATGTGGCCGCCAACTTTCTGAGCCAGGTCCAATATCCGCAGGCAGCGTGGAGGTAGAGGAGGACAGACGCAGGTGTGTGTCTGTCTGTCCTCTTTCACGCAATATGAGGTGTGAAGGGACTTGCGAACAGAGTGGCTCAACCGCTGCCAATTGCTCCCCACCTTTTTGGTGGCGGCTTTCTTTGGAAACGTGGAAACCAGCCAGGAAGAGCGACACTGTCACTTTTCATTATTTAAACCACATCGTGGCTGTGGAATGTTACTGCATACAAAATACATTCATACCTCTGTCGCCAACGACTGTATGCTTTGGATCGAGAGGTGTTCCTTTGCTTCTCACACTATTCGACTTCATATACAGTACATTCGTTGCAGTGGCTATAAAAGGTTTACACGCCCCTGTTCGACTGATGATCCTCCTGCGCCGCTTTTCTTTGACGTTCTGGAAGCTCTCAGAGGGCCATGGCTTGTGCTGTACGACGTGACTACAAATGCCGGAAAAGCCTACTAGAACACCAGAACCTCATTTGGGGTTAATCAGAGGCACTTTAAATGATGGCGTTAATCAGAGGCACTTTAAACGATGGCGGCGTGTGTGTCCCCGCTCCCGTTCGCAGCGTGTTTGAATGTCACTGGTTAATTCTGAACACCCGCTTATAAGAGGATTTGCACACTTTTGTAACCAGTTTATATCATTTGTTTAGTTTTACTTTCGCTCTCAGAAAGATTTCATGATAGGTCATCACAGGTTATAGACCACATTCATGGCGAAAACCGTTTTGAAATGACTCAACTTCTAGCCTTTCCTTTGTTTTGCCATACCTCTAATAGTCTTGTATATGATGTGCTATGCTTTGGATCACAAACAACTCCCCCTGCGCGCCACGGTTTTCATCTTCTTGTACATGGTGTGGTATGCCTTGGATTATGAGCTATTCCATATTTTTTCTCTCACTGACATTGTGGGACATGAACGCGCATTTCACGTCGAAAACATATTACCCTTCCAATAGATAGTGAACACCTTGCTCCCGCTTCCTTTACGGCAGTATGAGCATTTGTCTTTCTCGTGCAAGCGCGTCGCTGAGCCGCATGCTTAGTCATAGTTTTGCCACTTTGGTCCTAAAGATGCACTGGAAGACACAGTGACTTGTCATAGGGAAACTGGCAAAAAGAAAAAGAAAACAAAAAAAAAGAGGAAGGGACAGTTGTGCGAGTTTTATGTGTATATTCATTTCCCCGTGTGTACTGACTTTGCGCTTGACATTGTTGTGCTGCCTGCAATCCATTATGTCGGACAGATGGCGCGTTTTCTGCACGAGTAGATTGATCTGTCTTTTAAATGCATGACTGTAACAAATTCAACCGCGCGGGGGTTGACATTGTTGCGTTCTCGTCTTATATTTCCCACCAGTATAATGTCTCGGCTCCCAGCAATGTGTGAATGCACGCTGAACATATCGGATGACAACATAATGGCGCTGCGGGTAGCCTTTGACAAGCGGGTGACTTTACTGCAATGGCAATCCTTCTCAATGTATCACATATCCGCTAAAACATTTTGAGGGCGGGTTTGTGAGAATAAAACATCATGAGTGTGTTAGGGTGAGCTGGAACTCTATGACGGAAGAAAGGCCTTGGTTACACTCGTCGATGCGGTCGGCTGAGTGTCACTTTAAGGGAAGATCAGCTCGCTGTGCTGTGAGCGGGATGTATGGATGGTTGCTTGGGGCTGGGGGTTTACCTCCTCTGTCTGCTGAGAGGCGTGTCGGAGAGATGGAACAAAGAGAAAAGATAGACTGTTGTTCACGCGGGAAACCTTACGCCACTGCACACATGCAAGTTCAAATGCAGGGAACTTGGTTGTAGTCACACCTTATGAGAAACAACAGAACAATACTAATGCTCATTTCTTTTCCTCAGTCATTTTCACAACTTAATTCAAAACGTTTCCCAGATGTCTGCGATGTGCTGCGGTCAAAATGCACCAAGCAGTGTCACTTTGTGTTCGGCTGTTTTGAGTGGGCGGCAGTATCACATGCAAGTGAGCCCGCGCTCCCCCAGCCCTGTATACTGCTAAGCCAATGGCAATTAGATTTCCTTGCCGTGGTGACTATTGGCGAAGCTAAACGGGGTTGCGCTTTCAGGCCCGAATCCCCCCCAAAAATCAACTGAGGCGCCAGAATCAATGTTTTCCCTCGTGGAGGCAGCGCTTCACGATCAGATCAATTAGTGTGCAGATCCGTGTATGTGGCGCATGCCTGGGACACATTGCCAAACACAAATAACGCGTCGTGAACGCCACGCGGTGATCAAGTGTGTCGTAAGCGAATCGGAGCATCCAACAAAACTCGGCTCTGCTTACCTTTTTGCTTTGAAATGATGCTTTGGACAGATCTTCCTGTAACCGGGGAAACTCGGCACGGGCGGGGTATTATGTCAATGATCTGAATTGTGATTTGACCGTGAGGCAAAAATCATAGCAGCTCACTCACACACACATGCTCAGAAATAGGCGGCTAACAAAAGATTGACTTGGTTGTGTAATTGGACAGTTGATGGATTTGAAGGCAACCCAATGACCCTCTTTTTATTTCTATTTGTTAGCAAGAAATGAAGTGTAATAAGGCTCTTTCAAAATATAGCCCCTTTAAATGAATACATCTCTGATAGCATCAGTCAAATCTGTATATTGTCTTTGTAAAGGCAAAGATAAGATCTTTTTTTTTTTTTTCACGGCCGCTGCATCTGAAGCTGAAATTGGGAGGCGTACCTAATGAAGTATCAAGTGAATTTCATGAACCGTCCATTTTAACATTGCCTTGAGTATGTGTGGAACATTCTGCTCCTCCAGACTAAAAGTCATGTTTGAGTAATACTGTCTTAGTTGGCAGCGACGAACATAATGCGTCACGTCATCTCATATGTAGGGGAGAGTTTGAATGCACTTTGACGTCACACGCCCTTGGGACATCACGCGCGCGCACGCACAGTGGTTCTCGAGGGTCCTTGGGCTGCTCAGTTTTGGGGACCCAACGCAGGCGAGCCGCCGCTGTGCTGATGTGCAGGATAATGGAATTTGTTGTGATAGATGCTCAAGGCTGAAGACCAAAAAAAGGCTTGCATGCACTACAGCACAGCCGCCACTTTTGGAACTGAGAGGTGCTAGGAGCCAGCTAGGTTTACTCACCCGTAGCTCAGCATGACAATGATATACTGTGCTGGGGGAAAAAAAAAAGAAGAAAAAAATCAAGAGCCCTGATCTCTGATTTTGCTCTTCAAAGTTCAATGTAAAATGAACTTATATATGCTGACAACAAACCTCCCAAATTCCAAATACAAATATTGTCGTTTAGAACATTTTTTGCAGAAAATTCAAAATGGTCAGAATTTTAAAGAAGGCTGTTATTTTTTTCCAGAGCTGCATACTACAATGGAGATGTTTAATTTTGTATTTCCAATAGCTGCTGTTGCTTCGGAAGAAAGAAAGTGAGCTTGGAATGATTTATCTGGCCGCATTCAGGTGTGGAAATGTGAAGGATGTTCATGTGCAGACATCTTGTTCCGCAACCAAAGTGTGATTTGTTCCCATTTCCTAGTCATTGTGCACTATATTGAGAAAAAATCGAACATAAAACCTAAAAATATGACGAGAAAATGGCTTGCTTTCTGTGGAGAGGTGGTGCCCTTTCTGTATTTTTATACTGTTGAGTGGACCTTTACCAATGACAAACGGATTTTTTTTTTTTTGGGCAACAGATTAAATGCGTTATCAATCATTTTCAATTTCCATTCATTTCAACAGTTAACGAGGATGCTTTTTGTTGGACGTTGACAACATGGACCGATATGTAGAAATTTGACCATTCAAGTGCCATATTTAGTTATTCTCCCGTTGCTCCATCCAAACGGAATCCAGCTAAATAGGTTTAAATAAAGAACACAACCTGTCCATCTCAAAATGTGAGTGACATTTTGAATAGGGTACTAAGAAAGCTTTGAACTTCTCTATCAAGTTCGTCTCTCACTTTAATTCAAATGCACTTGAAAAGCCTTCTAGGTGGAGAGCGTGTCTATAAGTGCACAGCATTATTGCTCCGATTTTCCAGTCGTTCTCAAGTTCCCCTCTTGACGGAGGTAAGAAGAGCGGATTCTGCAAGGACAAGGTTTCAAAAACAAGCAGCATTAGTGACAGGCTAAGCCACAGCTCAGAGGTGAGAACAATCCAGTTGTCGCCATTCGAGGGATGGATCAATGCATGGGGCATAGTGGAGTTAATTTATTGGACTCTTCTTGAGCCCCGGGCCCCTCATCCCGATAACCAAGCAGTGATGAAAGTGCGCCTGGCTGACCTTAAATGTTACTGCGCCGCTCATCGCGGCCGGGCCCCGCAGGCCGCTGCTTTTACGTACCTTGAAATAAAGTTACGTTTATTAGCCCATCTCTTCTTTATGTGCCATAATCAGCGAGTCCTCAAAGCAGCTGCAGAATTTCAATCCGTGATCTTTGTCGTAGTAAACGGAAGTTTAGCATCCCGCGGCTGCGATTGGCCATTTGTCCGCCCAGGATTGATGTCGGTAACCACCGATTTCCCTTCCGAGTAAAATTCAAGCTGGGAACGGCGACACCGATCCAATACTTTCCAACACGTTTGAACAGAGTCAATAAACCAATTGAAATGTAAGCAAACGTATAGGCGTAATAATGTTGCCGTAAGTAAACACACAGTTGAAGTTATTTCAGGCTTTAACGACAAACAAATCACGCTCACATCGGCAGCATAATGTGTTTTTCTTTCCTCAGTCACATTTTCATTGCACACGGTAGAAAATAACAGCATAATCAAATGCTTTCAAATGTGCACAGTGATACCATAGCTTGGGAACGCGCAAATGACATCACTTGGCTCAACCTTAATTGAGCCAACAGCCACTGTTAATTTATCACTAATTCTTCTTCTTCATATAGCGCAACATTTAGAATAACACAATTCTCAGTGAGCTATGAACAAATTGCATTGTAGTCTCAGTCCGCCTCCTCGGTTTGTGCGAATAGGTCTCGAGACCCAGTTTGGGATGGAAAAAGTGTTGCATTATACCAATTATATGAGAAATCTCATGGGAATATACAAAAGCCTGCAAGGTAGACGAAACAGAGTGTCACATTATAATTGTGCAGTTTTCAGTCTTCAGACCACACGAAGAGGCATGTGTATTGTTTTATATGTACTGTACATATATGCATATACATACATATACACACACATATATATATACCGGTATGTGTGTGTGTGTGTGTGTGTGTGTGTATGTATATATATATATATATATATATATATATATATATCATACACGGTTTTCCGTAACACACTTTGAGAATCCCTACTCTTTGGAATATCATGTTAATGAAGAAATGAAACAGTCATGTGTTGATTGGAAAATACGTTTATTATTGGGGGTGTTTTAGTGAGGAATTAGTATTTTAACATGGTTAATAGCTCCCAAGAAGTTGATTTTGCTTGATACAGGCCCTTTAAAGTACTGCTTGGTGAAAATGACTCTTTGTCTACCTGTAAATGCAAAGATTGCAAAGGGTTGGAAAATTCAATTTCCATGGGATTTTAAAGTGGGGAATTTTGGAATTATTCCAAATTGGAAATTTTCATGGGAATTGACTGGTAATTGAGGATAATGTCACGGAAAAGTATTATGTTTACGCTTGGATACAAACACTTTGTTTGGAACAAAAATGATACTTTCCCCAACTATATTCATGTTCCCTATCAAGCCAACCTTCAGTTTTGTTAAATTCCTGGTTTATCCTCATATATTCCCGTAGGAAGTTGCCAACTGTGAAACATCCCGACATTTTGCAACCCTAGTAGACATCCAGATGGTCCCAGAAGTCACACACATGGCTCCTGGTCCCCACTTGTGCATGCGAGCGCACCGTCAGGTTCATGACCAGCCATCCGTTGGTCTCAGAATAGCGAGGCCACACGGGTAGACGTTGCTCCCGGCAGAAGGTCGTCTGACGGACCCGTGAGGACGGGTCACCCGTGTGGGCGAAGGCCGCCCAGTAGCACAGCATCCGATTGGAAAGCAGCTTCTCGGCCGGCGTCATGGTGAAGTTGGCCACGGGGGCCGAGTCGAAGACGAACGGCAACTCGGCGCCGTGGCAGACGTGCCGGTAGCAGAAGGTCAGACCGGACCAGACGCGGGGGTCCGACGTCACGTGGTCGAATATGTACATCCACGCTTGGCTTCCCGCTTCCGTGCCGGCACGCGCCGACCTCCGTGACGGGCACAGGAAGGCGAAGTCTGTGACGATCTGAAGTGAGGAGGAGACAGATATGGTCCTTCTCTTCATTTGTGAGTCGACATCGCAGACGCCGCACCGTGTGTTTTTGTACAACAACAAATGATTACAGATGAACTTAATAAATGGAGGCAGACTATTTTAAAACGCTTGACTGTCCTTTACAGTACTGGAGCCTGCACCCACACAGCTGTACGCAGAGATTCACACACCTACGTATGGACTTAACTTCCCACGTTGTTACTTTTGTCCCAAACAGCGCATACTGGACTTGAACAACATTTAGTCTCGGGATGAAGTTATGTAACACAGCCCTCAAAGGTGGTGGTTGTGCAAATGCACTGTATTTACGCTGTATTTCTCTCCACTGTCGTGCTGCTTTGCAAAATGTGTCCTACATGCATTTTCCAAATTTTGCTGATCCAATTCCATCGTGTTTGCAGGCAGAAGTGGTTTGGGAGGGGGGAGAATTGCTGAGCTCTCACTATCAACGTCTGCGGTGAACTGGCTGACATTTATGACGACCCCCACAATCACATCCTCCGGAAAGTGCCCTTTATGAAGACACGTAAGTGCGCGCGCGCATGTGTGAGCGCGTGTTCCAGCGGCGGCCCCGACTGTCGGTGAATACTAAACGCGTGCAAGAGTATCACCTCTTGACCTCCCCGTCCTCCCTGAAGTGCGCACCTTGAGCTTTCATCGACATCACAGACTGTGACTGACCCCAGAATCCATGCCCGTAAGTAATCAGAATCCCGCATTTTGATGACGCGTCTAGCAAAATGTGTGTTTTCAAAACAACATCTCAAGCAGTGTCCCCACATCACCCGGCCGGCTGTGTCTGCCTTGTGCTTCATGAATTATTCTGGGGTCATGACCTGCCACTGTGGGTGTTTATGACAGACAAGTCACTTCCTGGTGCGAGCAGTCTGGCTGCATCTCAAACTGACTTAACTCCGTGATTCCCATGCAGGTATAGCTGGCCCTCAATGCTTCCAGCCACATACTAATGATGGAAAGGGGTAGGGAGGGTTTGACTTGGCTGCGATCGAAGAAGAGCTGGAGACTTAGCTCCCTCTGTAGGAAGGAAGGTTGGACCGAAATAATGATACCCTTGAGGATACAATACAGGCATAGCCATGCGCAAGAAGGAAAGTCGGTGTAGCATTTATTCAGAAGTCCTTGATCTTCATCCATGTCCTAATATGCTCTTTGTCCTCACTATGGGACAACTTGACATAAGACCACTGCATGTTATCAGCGAGGCAAAACTGAACACTAGTTGACAACTGTGCACTACTAGTACTACAAGTGACAAAATACAATTCTACTAGCTAACCTCATGGCCTTCCCTAGGAGCACAGTACACAGTTGTCAACGACTGCACAGGTTTACCTCACTAGCTGTCACTGTCCTACTAGTATGCCAAACATCAAACAACTACGGTAGTTGGCATGTGTTACTCACCGGCAGCCACCTAATCAAATGAAAGCTGAAACAGTTGAATGGAAAGCCATTTCAGAATTTATTGGTTAATCCTGATATCCAGATTAACGTCCATGTACTAGTGTGCTCTTTGTCCTCACTAGCAGGACAACTTTGGCATACTAGCAGGACAACTACATGACACTAGTGAGGTAAAACGGTGCACATCCAGGCAATAGTAGTACAACTAGTGAAGGGCTGGATCGTAACCGGAAGAATTTGATTGTGTCAGGAGTAGTACGTGAAAGCGCACGTGTTAACTAGTGCACAGTTTTTGCCTCACAAGTAACTTGTACTTGTTCTACTAGTATGCCAGATCTGTCCCACTATTGAGGAAAAAGAGCATACCGCGACATGGATATTGAATAACTGCTTCGCACAAAGGCGTTTACTCATTTATTTGATATCCTTAGTAAGGAGGCTGCTACTGGTGTGCGACACATGCCTACTGGTCGGGCTTTGTAGTGTTACTTGTGCAGCACAGTAGCGTTCAATTGCTAACGACTAGGCCAAAAGTGGTGGGAAAATTACGAGTAAGAAATAGTCTTTCTACTTGTGCACTGGACTGTCTTACTAGTGAGGACAAATAGTACACTAGTACATATTAAGATGGATGTCAGGGCTATCGAATAAGTGCTCAAACATCTTTCGGTACAGGTCCATTATTTTCTTAATTGCTTGGGTTTTAGGATGCGTGACCTTTTTTTTTTCCTGAATGAATCACAGCCCAAAGCGTCACCGCAGAGGCTCACAACTGCAGACATTGATCCAAGCATGACCACCCATCTGTCGAAGACCAAATGGCAGGTTATTGATGCCTGGCTGCACGTCCGCAACGGCATTCGTTCGCTTTTCTCTGAAATCAGGTGTTACGGGCTGAATAAAAGCCCCAAATTGCTATTAAATGGAATAAAAATCCTGATTTGCACACAATTGGACTCAGTCTAAATGACAGACGCTTCTCTGGCTCTCTCTGTGAGCTGGGAAATTCAAATTTGCATTCATTATTGTCTCTTCTGCTTAATTAAATGCGCCCTGCAGCAGAGCTTTGAAGTGACTTTGCTCGTCAGTTTTTAATGTCGGGGGGGGGGGGTCGTTCTCTCACTGCATTGATTTGTAATATACCGTAAATAGATAACTATTTGCTTTTAAATGGTAACGTATACAGTGTTGGATTGAATTTTGTGGTCTTTTGGCTTGACTTTTCCCATTTTATTACTTTGTCTTCACTTCATGTGCAAGTCTGAAAAATGCCATTATTAATAAACCAATAAAGTCCACCAAAGTGTCTCCACAAACCGTTAGAATGCAATCAGTGTCTCTGTCTTATCATAAAAACAAATAAGAGAGCATGTTTATGTCCCAAACTCGCATTTGGCCAATAAGAAAAAGAAACCATGTGATGCCTTCCCCCATTATCCTCCATCTCTGTAATTCCCTCACTTCGCATTTGGCTTCCACGTGATCGTATAGCTCCACGTTTGTGCACAGAGGCCGACGTTAGATTACAAATAATTGCACAATAATGTGAAACGCAAGCAATGAGGCTTGAGTCCAAAGTTAAATTGAAGAACGCAAGCCTGCCAAACTCCCCGTGGTTGTTAGTGAGCTGCGTTTTGTTTTGCGCAAAATGATCCTTCATCTAGCATTGCTGCATCAAGGCTTCTTTAAGTGCCTCCCCCAAAATGTCTTGATACCATATTTTAAACTTTGGAATGGATCAAAATGCCCCCTGCTACCTTTTGAGGCTTTACTTGCCCGTTAAGGCACAATGTTGGGCTCTGTGGGACCAGTAGAGGGCCCCGAGGATGGCCACAGTGTACATTTAAAAGGCCTTTTGTTCTTTTATACTATCATAAAAGTCTTTAAGGCACCATTAGATTTGCTGTTTTAGCAATACTATCTGACTACATGTAATTATTGATCTGTCTTTCACTGCAGTACGACCAGAAAAGAAACCAAAACAAAACGTGGCTTCCTAGACGCGGAGTCTGTCCTTTACACGACACTATAGTATTTGTCACATACTATATCCATTGTACATGTCTTGCATTTGTACAGCATGTGGTGAAAATCCTAGATGACCCACGTGGCCCCAATGCAAGTGGATTATAAGGCAAACCATCTATTTTGGCTAGCGTTTGTCCTCACGGCGGTTGTCGGCGAGCTGGAGCCTTTTACAGTGAAATCACATGAATGTATAATTGCTAGAAGTGTTAACGGTCCATCGAAAATCACCAACCTAGGTTTTGAGTTTGTTTGGCTGACAATGGCATTCAGTACAGTATGGAAACAAAATGTAGAACAAACTGCTTATGCTTGAATAAGACCAGATTTAAGGACATTGAAATGAAACATCAAAGGATTCAATCTTTTCCTTTTAGGAAAGTGCAACATCAGTACTCTAGTTTGTCTCTATAGGAAACGGCCACCATTTTGAAAAGAGTGAACTAACATTCCTCCCCATCTGAAGAGCCTGGAGAAATTGCATTTGCACTTTTTTTTTTTTTTAAACACTTCACTCACTAGCCAGAAGCTGAGCCGCACTGTGTTTATTTGTTACTATTGTTATTATTTGTCCTTCACCTAATACAGTATGTTCTGTGTGGGAAACCTAATAATCGCCCCATCCCATAACATAATTGCCCCTGTTTTTATTTGATAATTTAGCTATTATCATCTGTATGGCTAGATAGACTATCTCTACTAATGATGACAAAACCCACGTTTACATTCATAAATGGCGGTCTCACCTGAGCCAGCATCTCTCTCCGATCAGAGTCTCTGTAGAGGGGCAGGTACTTGTGCAGGATGCGTATGCTGTGCTGTTTGAAGATGGCCGTAACGTACATGATGGACTCCACCGCAGACACGGGCTTGCTAAAGACGCCGTACACAAAGATCACGCCTTCCTCTGAGGTTGTACCTGCAGCACAGAAAGAAAACAAAGGCTCCAATGTGAACTCCTTGTGATGATTTGCGGTGTCACAATGAGAAGCAAGGGGAATTCGGTGCCTCGCATCCATACTGAACCGTGTGTCTTGAGTTTTACCCAGCAGCAGTGATTTCTCCTTGTGCCAGTGGCCTTTCTGGAAGGCAGTGACCGGCTGCTCCTTGATGAATTCGCCATCAATAAAAGGACCCCAGGTCTCGAACACCTCCAGGAACCTGAAGGGGTTCACGAGCTTGGAACCTGGCATCACAGAATTGCCCGTTATCTGCAAAATACTACCTGAAGGGACTTGACGCCAGACTTTCATAAGGTCAGACAGGAAAAACACTCTTGATGAAACACCTTCTGTTTTGGAGTTTCAGGGCTATCACGCCTCAGAAAGATATACTGGAGCACTAAAAAGCAAACAGCTCCTTTCAAGGTTCCTCCCAAGAGTTATTTCGCAGGATGCCATAAATCAAGATAAAACTTGCGTTTGTCATCATCAACCCGCCAAGCGCCTCTTATGTAACAGTCGCGTTTGCAAAGTGTGGACCGCTACTGCCGCCGCTGCTGTTGCTTTTGTTGTTGTGCATCGTCCTACTTGTTTTCATCTGCGCTTCCAAGACGGCCTGTGGCGTGAGCGACAGCAGGCAGACGACGTCTCCAGCGGAACAGTTTGTCTGTTTTGCAAAGTCCTTCCCGAGCTTCAGGGCATCGTGTCTGAGAGATACAGTGAGTGAAACGTGGAAAGTGGATCGTCATCGTCATCGTCATCGTCATCGTCATCATCAAGTTGAACTACATCTGGCCTGGAGTGGTTACTCGTATGCCACCCGTCGTAGGGCAAGGAACCATGTTTGGTCAAATGGAATCAAAATGGATGCCACCTAAGGCAGTCGAAGTATGTGGTTACACCCAGCCAATTAGCAAAGAAAGGAAGGTCATGGAATGAGGCTGTTTCGAGCAGGCGCTCTCTGGAAGCGCACCATTTTGAACACCCATTTAAGTTACAGGGATGGTTCTTTGCCCAAAATGAACTTTAATACTGCGTTCAGACTGCAGGCATATCTGATTCAAATCACATGCATCCTCAAATCCGATTTTCAGGGCTGAGCGTCCACACAGTTTTGAGCAAGTGGCCAAATCGAATTTGGCCCCGGTCAGACCGGGCCACATTTTTGTTGCTGGCTACCTCCCCGCAGACCGATAAGTCAATGCGTTTCCTCCTTTGTGCAGGGACCGCTGTTTTCAATTACTTTAATATGCTCCATTCTCTACCGCTGCGCACATTCGGTTGGCGCGCTCTGCTCTGGCGAATTGGGATTTGCGTCGCGTAGAGTGACGTCGCCACGGACAGTCAAAAGGGATTTGTGTTGTTGTTATCCTTTCGGCTTGTCCCCACAGGGTTCGCCGCGGCGAATGAAGTGCACGCACGATTCGCATCATTGATTTGGCAAAGCATTTTACGCCGGATGCCCTTCCTGACGCAACCCTATTAGCAGGGCACACACACAGACACCATCACCGAGCGGGAATCGATCGCACGCTGCCCGCACACAACTCGGGCGCGTAAACCACTACACTATCAGTGACATTTTCAAAAGGGATTTGTGCGTTTGGAGCTTCTCAGACTGAGGCGACGCATCCTGTCCAAATTGGAGATGAAACTACCTCCCGAATGTGGTTTCAATCTATCTCGCAACTTCATGTGCTGTGTGACTGTTCAAACTGTTCAAACAAAAGAGACATCCATTTTGGCTGGCAGTCTGAACAAGGCCGAAGTATACTCGTTTTTTCCAAGACTTAAAGCGAAGAAGTGTCTCTGACCATTTGAAACATTTCAAACAAGTGGATGTGACTATGGTAAGAGATTGGAGGGGTTTTTTGTTGTTGTTTTTTTACACTTTACATGACAGAGTGTTTCAGTGTGGGAGAGATGAGATACACCGCTGCCGCTTCCTCACCTGGTCTTGAGAGGGATGGAGAAAGGCAAACTCTGCAGAATTGCCCGTTTGAACAGAGGCTTGCTGCTTTGGATGATCAGGTGAAGACCCACAGACTGAGCACCGGCACTCTCTCCGAATATTGTTACCTGACACAAAAGCATGTCAGTAGGCTTTTCACTCGCGAGTTACTGCCACATCGGCCGCATGATACTATTTATAATCCCTGTTAGGAATTCAATTACACTGCAAGAATGTTATGCTTTTTGCTGCTGTGTTGTAACGCAAGGTATGCCCGGGAACAGAAGTCAGCTTTTTACAGTACCTACCCAAAGTTGAGCGTGCGAATGGTTGTCTCCCTCCTTATGTGCCCTGTGATATAGTTACATTTCATCTGAGCAGCTAGGACAGCTGGGATTGGCTGTAGTGACTGCCATAAGGACTATTGCTGTAAAACAGTGAGTGCTCCCTCCAGTGGTACATGAAAGAATTACTACTACGTACAGTTGAGCGAATTGAACTTTAAATGGGTTGAATTTATTTACATTTCATCGTGAAGAACTTTGTTTTGAAACATTCATTTAGGGACACATTATTATCATTATATGCTATACATGAATCATTATTTAAGCACCGTTTGTTTTGTTTTTTTTCTCCTAAATGAGTGCAGTGCTCATGCTGCTATTGAATGGATGATTGATACTTGCCTTGCTGGGGTCACCTCCAAACATCGCAATGTTCCGCTGGACCCAAATAAGTGCCGCCTGCTGGTCCAAAATCCCATAATTTCCCACGGCTGACGTTTTGGGGTCTTTGCCAGACACCAGGAACCCAAACGCACCTTTAAATCATACAGTCACATGATCGGCATCACAGTAGGCCAAATTGACTCCAGTGTGGCAGCCATTTGCCAAATTACCTTCACGAAGCACTGCTCATGTGTTCTGCCTCAGAGGCAGACACAATAATTACGAACAGCCATTTTCAAATCATGACTTTCACACGCATGCACATTATGTGTTCTCATTCTGCGTCAAATATGTATAAACGCATGATATTAATGGTTTGATTATGCCGAGGAAAAAAACAGCTGCCTGTGACACTTCCTCACCTTGTGTGTACTCCAGGCTTACGACAATTATTCCTCACCTAGTCTGTACTCAAGGCTTACGACCACAGTGTGGGTGAAGTTGCTCATGAAGCGGCCGTCGTACAGCGGCTTGGAGGCTGAACCGGCGATGAAATCCCCACCGTGGATCCACACCATCACTGGAAGTGGACTGTGCAATGGCGCGTTTAAATTCACATCCCGGGGGACAAAGATGTTGAGGTAGAGACAATCCTCGCTGACCTAATTGGGACACATTAGCAAAGTCAATTCATATATACAACCAAACTATACCTTACCTATATGGACAATTTAGAGTAGGGGTCAAGTTGCTGACCCCTGATTTAGAGTCTTCAATGTACATAACATGCATGTTTTGGGGATGTGGGAGGAAGCTGGAGAAAAGCCACGAAAGCACGGGGAGAACACACAAACACACTGGAGATCCAAACCCAAATTTAATCACTGAGCCAGACGTGCTAACCACTACGCTATTAGGAAAAGAAACAACAACAGAAACAAGCAAAGTTTTTAACCTGGATTTAAAAGCATTTACACTCAGGGCTGATTTCACCTCTGTCGGCAGCGTATTCCATTTGTGTGCAGCATAACAGCTAAATGCAGCTTCACCATGTTTACCTTGAACTCTGAGCTCCACTTATTGGGCCCAAGTCTGCAGATCTCAGAGTCCGACAGGGTTTATATTCAATCAGCATTTCATTCATGTATTCAGGACCTAAACCATTCTGTGATTTATAGACCAGTAGCAAGCTTTTCAAAGCTATTCTACAGTGAATTGGGAGCCAGTGTAAAGCCTGCTAGTATAACAAGTGTTGAATCTTACATTTTTGGGACATTCCACAGCAAGTGTTCCTCTGCAACCCTGCACGCACGGTGCCCTGGCGAAGGTGGCATCATAAACCCCCTTCCAAGGACTGACAGGTCTGGGTGGCTTCCAGCGGTAAGCCCCAACCGGGGGGTCCGAATAGGGTATCCCATAAAATATCTGGGCCTTATCTGCTGTAATTCCCTTGACCGGCCCGTTTTTGGTCAACACCACAGGTCCAGGAGTCCCATTGTTGTCCTTCTTGACTGGTTTGTCTTCGCTTCCTTCTGCAAATGGCTTTTCCCAAGCGACGGAGTTTATCCCAAAGTCTGCGTTGAGGACGAACGGCTCATCCCCCACCAAGAGTCCGGCGTAGATTCGTCTCAGGAAGCTGACAAGGTTGATCTCATCATCATTTTTTGTTGCCTCTCCAGTGGTCGGCACCAAACAAAGTGTGCACAACAACAGCGAACACTTCCAGCTACCCATATTTGCTAAATAACACGTATATTTTATTTTCCAACACACTAAGCTCAGCTCAGATCATGATGAGACAAATCCCTCCACAAGACTGCTGCCTCGGACTCTCCACGGCCTTGTGACTCCAATTACTTGTTAGTATTAATCTGACAAAAGTTGCTCTGTGTGACTTGCGCACAGTGCTGTTCACTCGACCCCGAACACTTAAATACAAGCGCTGCAATGCTGCACTCTGATTAAGGACACATCGCCTTTACTTTGCCTAATGTAATTTGTTTCCACGCAATGAAAACTGGCACACTTTATGAAAAATCCTAGCACCGTTCAATCATTCGTTTTTCAAAACAACGGGAAGTTTTTAAAAAAGACTTGTTTAGTCAATATCCGCTCCAAAACTTAAAATATACAAACGTGTAACGACTCGTTTACCGATTTCCGATTTAATGCACAAATAGAAAACGGAAAGAAAAAAACAGAAAACGGGCGATTTGGACGGTATGCCTCAATGGAAGTTCCCGCGAGTCAGGTGAAAGCTCTTTTCCTTTCAGCTCTTCATCCGGGTCACGCAACTTGCGACAAATGACATCCGATGAACAAATCGACCGTTATAACAGCTTTTTTTTTCTTTTTTTTTTAACTTCTCGTTTTGTCTAGAAAACCGAAGGAACGAATGATTCATGGATTTTTACACCCTGGACTGGTTGCCAGCCAATCACAGGACACGTATAGACATTCACAACTCTAAACAATTTACCATATTCACTCAACCTAACAGGCATTATTTTGTGGATTTAAAAAAAAAAAAAAAAGTAATGGAGCTAAAGTACCTTAAGGCCGGAGAGAATCAAGTCCCAAACCTATTATTATTGCTATTGTTATTTTACTACCAACTTACTGTCCAATTTCCCCTGTAGAAGGCTCTCTTGACATGTTTTTATGTAGTGTTATTATATTTAAAGTGCTTTCTTTCGGTTTATATGCATAGTGTTAACACGCTGCTTGTATGCCATGAATTGCACTTTTTAATTTTTTTCACCCATTAATTTACACACATGTTCTACTTGTACATGCTTGAACCCTACAATGAAACTAATCGGCAAACCAATTGTCTTTTTTTTAAATCTAATTTAAGGTGAAGTATGAATACGGATGTTGACATGTAAATGCAGACCTACATTTGGGTGCACACTGACACCTACAGACTAATTTAGGTATTACTTGTCAATCCCTGAACGAGACGCCCCAATCGGAACACAAAAATGTCTTGAGAACATGCGGTATATCGGCAAAATATTTATAAAACATACTTTTACACATACCTATATATTTATTTACATACGTTTTTTTTCATAATTCCATACAATACGTGACGATGACTACTTAACTTCCGGGCCCTAAAGCGACGTGAGGTGACGTCATCACTCACCTGTCACTCATTAGTGGCCTGTCATCTTCCAGCAAAGCCTACTTTTTACCGAACAAAAACGCGGTTTCCTTGCTGGAATTACAAAGAAAAATGTAAGAAAACATGAATCAACAATGGAAATGTTTCTGTCTCATTGACTCTGATTTATCTCTAGGAATTTCGTTGAGTTTCCAGCCGTCCTTTTCACCCTGTTAGCTCAAGCCTTTTCATTAGGTGAGAATGGCGCCGCTTTCGAATGTCTTTTAACGTGCAGTCCTGTAGAAACACTTTCCCCCCCCCCCCCCTCTAACAGGACGCACAGGTGACGTTTCTTTTTCCATTTGTTGGATGGACTTGGGCAACCCTCTGGAAAGGTAATTTATTTTAAATTAAAAATTTAATTTTACTAACCACATTTTTTACTACTGGCCCATCTTAGCGCAGAGTCTAACAAGACATATTGTTGCTTCACAGTTATGGCAATCTGTGGCTAAATGGCACCGCTTTAAAAAACCTCTGGGCAAACGGCGAAATGGTGTCCTTGACTGTACCTCCATCTGTAGAAAACAATGTGACCCTCGAATATGCAGGCACTCTTCACTCGTGGGCTTTAACCGTTTCCCCAGGTGAGCACACTGTTACACAATTATTTATTTATCCATTAACAAGAGAACATTCTCAAAGGTTTTCTGTTTGCTTTTAAGGTACCAAGCAAACCAAAGTCAGTGGCCGACAGGCACCCAGGAAATATCCAACAAGTGCGACACAGGTGTTGGAAAAATTAATATGATAAAAACCTAATTAAAATGAAGCTGTTTTCATAACCTAATCACCCTTGTTTGTAGCGCATCCTGGATTTGTTGGATCCCACTGAGGCGTTCCCCTGTGAAAATGGCACACTGTTCTTCTTTCAGGATGAGAACTTCTTCCTTGCTTTTGGTACGAACACGCATGCTTTGCGTGCTTTAGATGCATCTATTTAACAATTAGTAGAAAGCCTTTTTTTGTGTGTGTCCCATTTAAATCGAGCCAATAAAACTCTTGAAGGGTCTGAATCTATATGAATGGCTTTATATTAGCCAACAGGTCAACCAAAAGCCAAATTTGGAATTACACATGCCATAATCAGTTCAAAGTCTCAAGGTCAGCGTGCCCTGATCTGAGCACGGG
Organism: Filicampus tigris; assembly: GCF_054856515.1. Classification (NCBI taxonomy): domain Eukaryota; kingdom Metazoa; phylum Chordata; class Actinopteri; order Syngnathiformes; family Syngnathidae; genus Filicampus; species Filicampus tigris. Next base: position 3,380,833 of record NC_141238.1, on the reverse strand, counting down.
ACCAGCTGGTGAAGATCAGCCCCATAGGCAGGGCCAGCCAGGGAGGAGACCAACCCACATGATGTTTAGATTTTGAAGACAGTATAAATGTCTGCCCTCGCCAGTTTCGGGTGAGAGCATTCGTGAGGATGGAAAAGCTGCCCAGATCTGATCATTGTATGATTCCCGAACTTCAGAGATGCTAAAGGAAACTGACGAGAAAATTCAATCGATTTGTGTGAGCCTTTATTTATATTGGATACCTTCTTGAAAGATAAAACGAACACGCATTGAGTAAGTAGTTGTTTTGTAAATTGCAAATTGGGCTTATGGACTCCAGACCTACGAAACATTCCAATACTCTCATTGTTCATTTTCCAATGCCAGGACAGGATATCAGCTCTATTAAAGTTGAGTTTTCCAAACATAATCCATTTCTCAGTAGTTTGATCTTTTGACTTTCTAATTCCAGGCCACTCATTGCGGTATCCCGTCAAGGTGGAGGCCCAGTCTCCCCCCGCGTTGTTGTTGTCGTGGACGGTGGCTCGAGCAGCTCCTGCCGGCAGCAGCCACACTGTGACCCTGTACTATGCTGACCAGGGCTCCTATAACATGCTGAGCAGGAATGCAATCGCTGACAGTCACTATCTCTTCACTTCCCTGATTTCCTGTACTCTGTATGTGGTGTGCGTCGACCCCGAGGCCAATTTCCTTGTCACCTGCCTCTCGACTTTCATTGGTAAGGTGGGATGTTGAGAGTGGAGGCTTACTGTAACGAATTCGAAAGAATGCCTTTGCACCAGTCAACCTTAACTCGTTGTGCATCTTGGCTGTTGTGTCAAATGGTTTGTCATCGTTTCCCATCAGATCCAGACATTCCCAGAGACCTTCGGGTCAGTTCATGGAACAGCAGCAGCATATCTCTGACCTGGGACTTACCAGAGAACCTCAGGTTCTTTCTCTTCCTCCTCACGGCCTTCCATCTCAACGGGACGGACCACGTCATGGAGGAGGTGCCCGCCTGGCTCGCAGCGGATGACAATGTTTTTACCTTGTCTGGCCTGCAGCCCTGCAGCAAGGTTAAGTTTGGCCTGCAGACGGTTTGCCAAGCAGGCATGGAGGCCCACTACAGTGAAATGATCCTGAATGATGGAAATACTGGTAAGCTCTACCTTCTGTCACAGTTAAACTCTCAAGAGAGAAAATGACGCTTACGGTGAACCCATATCTGTCACACAGCTCACTCCAGCATCCAGGCCTTGCATCAGACATCATTCGGTTCCAACAACTACACGCTGAGCTGGGAGGTGAGCGACGCTTCGTCCATTTCCAGGTTCAACATCTACCACGAGGACACGCTGCAGGGCACTACATTGGCTACCGACTACATGGTTGAAGGGCAGCTGCCGTGCCGCCTTTACCATGCCAGGGTGGACGCACTGTGTGGAGATGGCGTTGTGATGAGCACCGAGACGATTCCAGTGCACACAGGTACGCAATATACTGGAAAAAGATGCATTATATGGACAAATAGATTCGAACAACTAACGCATTTGTGTGTGTATAAGAGTAAACTGATCATTGTTTCGCGAGGTTTTTATGAAAAAAATAAATACAAATAAATCATACCATTGCTGCGTTGTCTGGATTTCCAGGACCCCGTGGTGTGTTGGAACTCCGGTACCGCACAAACGACTCTGTCGCCTTGTGGATTCCCGGCACACCCAGTTTAGCCCTGTCGTTTTTATACGAACTGTCCCTGGTGAACGGCAGCACCCTCCAGACGGACAATGTGATCCAGACCGAGCTGCGACTGCCGGGACTGGAAGCAGGGAAGACGTATGTCCTTGAGCTGTGGGAGCAGTGCGACGGCCGCTGGGAGTCGGAACGTACGGTGTTGTGCTTCACAATCGACAGTTCAATATACGGCTTCCTTGTGAGGGGTGTTGGACTTGACTCCATTAATGAAGACCAAGGTCTGAATCCCAAATGTACCCCAAGTAACATATTTGTGTAACTACTGGTGGTTGATTTTTCCGTTCTTACGTTGCAGCTGAAGAAATTTATGTGCTCCGAATGGTCGTGCCCGGTTCTCTGCCTGATGATCTGGATGACGAAATGGCCGAGGCAACGACTACAATGGTGGCGAGTATCCAAAACTTGGTGAGAAATCACAGCTTCCTGCATTGTCAACATTGTTTTAGTGAATGCATTCAGTCCTTTTGATACATAACATGAATATAGTTGTCGAACGAAATGGCCTACCTATTTGGGTGTTGATTTTGTATCCTGCAGCTGCTGGAGCTGTTGATTGAAGTCCGTCCTCCAATCCGTGTGGAGGTGACCGCTATGGAACCTGCATTCGAGATGAACAAAACACAGGTTCAGATGATGCTTTTCGATGCGTCCCACCAAGACGACGACATGCCACTGCCGGTTCACTTTCACATGGATTATATTAAGTCCCGGGACAATGCTTATGTTTCTGTGAGGGATGGAGTCCTCTACTGGGACGGTAGGAGAAGACAGAGTTGCTTAAAACCACTTCATTGTCATGCCTTTTATGGAATTTTGTTCTCTCAGGTCCAGATCTTTGTGCGTCGTCCACCCGTGCAATGTGTCCACAGAACTCTCAGTGCGTCAACACGCTGGGTTCATTCCAATGCGCATGCAATTTTGGCTACTATGATGTGAGCGCCGTGCTTCAGGCACCAGTGCCCTCCTACCCGCTCTGCAACGGTAATGGAAATAACTTTTGACGATGTGAGATTGTCTTTAAGGGCAGTTTTACTCTTTGCATCAGGGGGGAATAATGTCAAACTTGCCTTCCCATACATACCATGGCATGTGCCACAGATTTAAATCTGACCTTTTTAATTTGAAAGAAGCTCAATCACTGTCCAATTGAGTCACTTCTCTATAGTCCAATCATTTGTCTGCTGCTGACCTATAAAAGTCACACCTGTCTTCCCAGAGAAAGGCATTTTCAGTCAGTGTCTGGAGAAAGTGATGACTGGTGGCGTGGCGAAACCCTACCTGACTGCGTACATCGGTGGGAAGGTTGAGGTTGTGCTGAACAACGCCACCTGTGAAGTGGAGGAAAGCGAAATGTTGTTCCACTTCCGCACTCCTCGACACGGCTCGGAATGTGGGACAAAGAGACGGGTGAGTGACTGGACGCCCTGTGGGTCTAAAACAGGGTTTCTCAGCCTAGGCACCTATTTCACATTGGAAAAAATCTCATGGCACATCACTTGGCAAACAATTCACAAAAAGTGGCTGTACAGTGTCATTGTGTACCTTCTGTCAGCTCATGGAAGAAAATGTTGTTGTCTGTGACAATATGGTTGGCATAATTTAACCAAACATTATTATAAAATCGGGAAATCTATATTTTTGTCAATAACCGACATTTGATCATTTCCCGCGGCACACCCGATGATCTCTCACGGCGCACTGGTTGAAAATCACTGGTCTAAAACATTCCAAAGTGACTAAAAGTGATACTTTATATATTTTTACTCTTTTTGTTTTTTGTGAGTTGGGTGACATGGTAAACTTAATAGCCGTTGATTTCAATTGATTGTTGATAGCAGTTGATTGTAATTGAGTGTCACTGTTTATGTTATTGAAAAAGTTGCTAAATAAGTATGGTAAAGATAAAACATTCCAAAGTGATAGACAGAGTGAGACTAAGGCTGGATTTCCATTTGAAGGCCTATCCCAGTTGTGGCACTTGAGAGCAAAAAATTGGAAATTGTCGCTTGAAGTGCAAATCCAGCCTTACGGAAGTAGATGCAGTTTGAGTGTTCCTCCTCCAAAACAACTTTTATGTAAAATAACTTTGTGCTCTCCCAGGTAAACAAAACCCACATTGAGTTCCAAAACACACTAGCAGTCTCCCTGACCAAGGACGAAGCCATCAGCCGAAGGGATCTGAAAGTGATCTGGAAGTGCGTCTACCCTCTGCATTATATTCGCAATGCCCATGTCAGCATTGATTTGAAATGGTGAGTCACATTGAATTGCTCAGTCCATTAAAGTCACTTAAATGATCAAATTTAAGAAAGAAATAGGCTACTTGGTGGTGGTGGTGGTGGTGGGGAAAGGGGTGGGGGGGCTTTTGTTCCCGTGACAGCCAGGGCAGAGCTTGTTCATGCTACGAAGCAAGGGCTACTCACTGTTGCTATATTTAGCGACATCGCCAACTGCTCAAAAAAAAAAGAAAAAAAACTGCAAATTCTGATTCTCTCAATGGAAGTAGATCCTCACCTAGACAGAATTGTTTGGTTTTTAAACATTCGTGTAGTTACAACTGCTTTTTAACTTGTGAAATGCATTTTAATTTCATGATATAAGGAAAGTATTTTTTGTTTTTTGGGGTTCCCCAATGATATGGAGCCATCTTTCTAGTAACACACCACACACACACCCACATGTTTCGTACTGTAGGTTCAATGCTTACTCCCTGGTGGAGTTTAACACCTCCATGCAGCTCGGCTTGACCATGGACCTGTTCAGCGACAAGTCCTTTAGCAGCAGTTATCGCAAATTTGCCAGCATGGACCCGGAGGACACACTGTACTTTCAAGTTGCCCTGGACACCAACGCCTCTTTTACCTCCAACGTCCTGCTGCACGTGGAGTCCTGCTGGGCCACGGAGACCAGTGACCCACAGAATGAAGTTCAGGGCATTTTCCTTGAGGACGGGTGAGTGAGTTGAACTTTTAGTCCCAAGATGGGAGATGTGCAATCACGTCGATTGATTTGTTCCCCTTAGTTGTCCCATCGACTACACGTTCCGGTGGCTGTCTGTGAATGGCGTGGCTCAGAGAAGCAGATTTGCCATGCAAATGTTCCATATGCCAGAGGAATTGCCCCTTTACTTTCACTGCCTGGCCGGCATATGTGGACTTAAAGAAAATTGTACAAAGGTAATGCTACTTGGTCACAGTACCAGTTGTAACTGTCCCTCAATGGACAGGCAAGGCGTTTTCAGATTTGTCGATTGGTATAATCAGACACTGACTGTGTGCAATTACTGTATTGATAATCGTGAAAACTAAATAAAAATAAACGCTATCAGTTTTAAGGTCAAACCAAATAGTGAGGCATACCTCACTAAATAAGTACAAAGAACAATTGCTGTTCCACATGCCAAAGGTGTTAATCTAAGATTCAAGATCTCAGCTTTGTTTCGTCTGTCTCAAAATAATATTCAAAGATAGAAGCGTGAACAACAGAACATATTCAAAGATAGAAATGTGAACAGCACCGTAAGCATAAATACGTTACGCAAAGAATATTTTTCTTTGGCCAGTCATGGACCTTTTTCTCCCTGTATCCCTTATCTTTAATAAATATCCCTTATCTTTGTGTCCCAAGATCCTTCTGCCAGAGTTTCAGAACTCCTTCCTTTTATAGGACATTTTAGCCTAATTCTGTGGTATTGTTTAAGCATTTGTTTGTCCCCCAAGGGTTTATGACATAGATTACCAAGGAGTTCACGTCATTTACACTAGTTAACATCTCAAAATATTCCCATATTATTCCTCCAAACTCTTAGAACTGCACAGGCCCTCAACGCACCAAGAGAGCGGCCTCCCGCATGATCAACACAAAACCAAACTCGAAACGAGCAGCTGTGGTGTCTGCTGGCCCTCTCGTTGTCAGTCGGGATGCATCACGAGTCAAACAGTCTTCCTGTGAGTTACTCAATTTTTATCAGATTGGGGTGAGCTTGTCTGTACTATTGCAATGTCTAATATTGAATGAATGAAATGAGCATTTTTTATTTTTTTTTGCAGGGAAAGACAACTTGACAATGATCTCCATTGTAATGGGGTTAGTGGGCATTTTGGGGTTAACAGTACTGTCAGTGAGTGCAACCAAAGCCATTATGGCTTTCCACACACGTCATCGACAGAAATAAAGTGGTTGAAACTGTCACTGTTTGTTCCATTTTTATTTAATTTTTTTTAATTTGTATTTTTTGTCCATGCAAATCTTCTTGTCTGAATGGATTCCCACTGTCTTTCCACCTCATTAAAGCGGAAGTCAACCCAAACATATTTTTTTCAACAATATATTCCCAGTAGGGCCACCAGTTGAAACGCGGCATTCTGATTGATTTTGCGTTTGTGGAATATAAGTTAAGCAGCAAAATGCACTCCTTTTTAGCCACCTCTGGGGGCACCCATTTTGCCTTCTGTCGACTGAAAATGACATCACAACGACCACTCTCGGCTGACCTGTTCTCTGAATCTGAGCCATGATTGGTCAGATTGATTGATTGGTTGACTCCCGCTTTAAATGGCCAACATAGTCGTAATGGGTCACTTCTTTGTGAATAATGAAAATTGAAGCTAAATAATGATTGTGGATTTTGTATCCAGTAGTAGTAGTGTTGGTGGTGGTGGTAAATTCATACTTGCTGCATAATTTGTTGCCTGATGGTGGCAGCAGTGTAGCCCGCCGGCCTTTTCACGCGTTTGTTCTAAAAACCCCGAAGAAGAAATTGACGCGTCATTTCCACCTCAACTCGAAGATGGCGTCTGTAAACGCTTCGGACGGCGTGAGTGGAGCGCAAACTGGGACAAAATCCGACAAAAAGCAAGGTAAGTTATACGTGTATTATGCCGCTTATTGTTAAAGTATACTGTGCAACTCTTTGGGTAAGAAAAGTAGCTTGAATCACCGCTGATTTTAATGCATGTACACATGTTGAGTGGTAGGCGTGCGGGTATTGGCACATAAGCTAATACTGAGCAACGTGCTGCCTTGTTTATTACACCGGTTGGCTCGTTAAGACTTAAATGTTTTTTTTGTTGTTGTCCCTTTTGTACTTTTAATCGAGTTATAGATACGTAATTTTCGGTTTAATGACGATTGTGGCTTGTAACTTAGTTTTTGTAAGCACCGCATTCAACAAAACAATTTCCTGGACCCTTTATCCATAGCAGTGTGAATTTGGTCCCATCTAAATACATTTTACTGCCCTTGTATTTTGTCTATCAAGCTATCTATAATGAATTTGATTTCTGCCGTACAGTGGATGAAGCCGATCTGCTGACAGTTCCTGATGGGTGGAAAGAAGTGCCCTTCACCAAAGAAGACAACCCCCGCGGTATGTTGGAGGAGAGCAGCTTCGCCACACTCTTCCCTAAGTACCGAGAGGCCTATCTGAAAGATTGCTGGCCACTGGTGGAGAAGGCTTTGGGGGAAATGGTGGGTATGCTACAAAATAGTCATGTCACCGGATCAAATTAGTCCCAAAGCTCAGGTGATTGATCTGTTTCTTTTCAGTATATTAAAGCCTCCCTGGACCTGATTGAGGGAAGTATGACTGTCTGCACCACAAGGAAAACCTTTGACCCATACGTCATCATCAGAGCCAGGGATCTCATCAAGCTGCTTGCCAGGAGCGTTCCTTTTGAGCAGGTGATTCTCCTTGTCAAGGGAGCAACGTAATTGGGAACTGCATTCTTTTCCTTACACGTATTTGTTTTCCACCACCAGGCTGTACGGATATTACAGGATGATGTGGCATGTGACATCATCAAAATAGGGACCTTAGTAAGGAACAGAGAACGATTTGTGAAGCGAAGACAGCGTCTTATCGGCCCGAAAGGTTCCACCTTAAAGGTGAGTCCCGACATATGTTGTAAATCATATGCCTGTCAAAGCAACCTCACGAATTTCATTCATTAGTTGTTCTTTCCTCCATCTCAATGAAATGATTTGTTGCTGTCTGGTCCAGGCTTTAGAACTGCTGACCAACTGCTATGTGATGGTTCAGGGCAACACTGTGTCAGCCCTGGGGCCCTACAACGGCCTAAAGGAGGTAAGCCCTTTGCATTCCCTGCTTGATAACTGTGGCGCTGCAGGATTCTCGATTTTATTTTATTTTATTTACAATTAATGTATGGTCAAAGAAATGGCACAAAGGAGATCAAATCGGTTCATAATGTTATTTCATGTGTGATCTTGGTTAGGTGCGTAAAGTTGTCATGGACACGATGAAAAACATCCACCCCATCTACAACATCAAGGTACGACAGCTGCCTTGATTTCCCCTCCCTTCCTTGTCACGTGCCTGATGAAGATGGTTTTTCATCCTTGTTCTGACCCTTCTGACAGACATTACTCACTCTGGGTTTGATTGCCTGGGTTGGCTCAACCCAGGGCTGAGGGCACAAAAGATGATGCCTGCATCTCACTGCAAAGTGCTAAAATGATTTAAAAAAAATTAACATTTTTTTTTTTTCTTTTTTCTCTCCCCTGCTGAAATCGCCAGACGCTGATGATCAAACGGGAGCTGTCCAAAGACCCGGAACTTCGCGTGCAGAATTGGGAGCGCTTCCTGCCCAAGTTCCGACACAAGAACTTGGCCAAGCGCAAGGAGCCCAAGAAGAAGAGTGTGAAGAAAGAGTACACTCCCTTCCCGCCACCACAGCCAGACAGCCAGGTCAGCACACTCACAAATGCTTGAATTTGCTCATTTAGATGTAATCATCATTGCTAATTGTTATTGTGTTTAAAGGTTGACAAGGAATTGGCTTCAGGTGAATTCTTCCTGCGACAGAGTGTGAAAAAGAGGGCGAAGATGGCAGAGATAAAGGCCAGTGCACTTGCGTGTGAATGACGTTTTTGTCAAATGAGACAATTATTTGATACATTTATGTATTTTTCCCCCTTAGGTGAAGCAAGCCAAGGCCCTGACCAAGAAGCAGGAACAGAGGAACAAAGCTTTTATTCCTCCCAAGGAGAAACCCATACTGAAGAAAACTAAAGGTAGAATTGCAAACTAGCATGGTGTCTTACAGTAATGTATCCAACAGCTGTAAATAGCAAAACTACACAAAAAAATTGACTTTCTTAAAAGGGGTTTGTAATTAGTATAGATGCCACAAGATGAGGGCAAAGCACAAAAAAATGAAAGGATATCAATTGCATGCTTCTACCCTACACAATCATGAACGCATTACATAATCGACTTTAGTATTCAAATGATTCAATACAAACAAACCATAGTATTACCTAGCATGCTAGCTTGAATAAGACAGCAGCATGAATGCGAGAGATAAGCACTTTGTAGGAAATGCTGCACCGTGAAAATGCAGGGTTCACTGCGTATGGCTAAGATATGTTCATATCTGCCATTTCAGCACCTGCGGAAAGCAAGCTGGACATAGACGCCATTAAGGACAAAGTGAGAAAGGCCAAAACCAAGAAGCTGGGAGCGCCACCATTGAGCCCAGCGCCTCCCGTCACCAGTAGCAGCAGCGCAAACAAAAAGAAAACGAAGAGCAAAAGCTGAGCGTCGCACTCAGAACTCTATCATGTGTCCCATGTGAAGTATTTGTTGGACTCTGAGAGAAAGTGAAATGTTCTGTGAGGAACTTATCACATCGCAATCTGACCCTTTCAATTCTCTGTTGTACAGATTGTCCCTGGTCAGTATTTATCGTTTGAATCTATTTCTCTGCTCTCCTCTGTGATGTGTGTGGACCACTTTTATTGAATTAAGAATAAAGCTGTCTGTTTTTTTATTTTTTTTTAGATTTGTATTGCTTTTCAAACACAGTAAATCACAGTTCTCCTTTATGACTCTGAAACGGAGCTTTCTCCAGGATGAGGCTGACAAACTCGTGTTTCTCCAGGCACCCTCGGCACTCCTCTCCCCACGAGGATAAAATGCTTCTCAGCTCCAGCACTCGCATCTTTTTCAGGCCTTCACTGCTCAGGTCCCTCAACTCAGGCTCTAGGGGGCGTGGGGACGGCATTTAAAAGCATACAACCCACAAACAGATGAACATTTGAACATGCGTTACCATGTTTGAGTTGACATATCTGCGTGTCCCTGCTGTTGAGGCGCTGGCATATCTTCTCCACAGGAACGTGGGAGGCCAGAGGCTGAGAGACGGATGCTGTGACACGGGTGGCTGCGTCATTGATGGCACCGAGGTAGTAACACTGTAACACAGCATTGATTGTTGAGAATGCGCTTGTTACTCATTGGCTATGAAAGAGCATGGTAGCGTGTTTCCATGCCTCTTCAAGTCAGTGCTGCTCGATATTGGCCATATTGTTGGGAGCCCTCATGTTTTTCTGCCCCCCACCCAAAAATGGCAACTTGATGTGATGTACACATTGTGTACAGTTATCACTTTGAAATAATAAAGTAAATAATGCCATTTTTTATTTACTTTTAATATCTCTCACTAAATTCAAAAGTGGCCTTTATTGTTTAGTAAAAACGTTTAAGAAAAAGGTCAACCAAAATTGAGTATTACGTTTACATTTTTAATATACCCAAATGTACATACTACTTTTAACTATACATTTTTCAGTTGTTCATAAATGCTATATATTGCTATTTAAAATCATTTTAAAAATGAAACTTGATTGATTTTGATTGAATACAGTAAAAATGTATGTAAAAAAAAAAAGTTCAATCGAAATTGAGCATTTTAATTTGTGATTAAAATGTTGTTCCGTACTTATGTATACATGCGTTTTGAATCAACACGTGTATAAATACTAATTTTATCCTCATACATACAGTATTATGCAAAAAATAATTCATAGAAATGACTAAATGCCCATTTAGAACATTTTAATTTGTAATAGAGCATTAATATAATTTAAAAACTACATTAGATGTTTATACTATATGTTTCTAATATGTTTACAATGTAATGCAGTAATGTACACTATGCACGAATACAATTGTCTATAGATGTGCATGTTGTGTTTGTTGACTTTAATAATTGAATTAAGTGCACTTAATGAGACTTATTCCTTGAAATATATGTTTCTCTATTCTTCTGTCGCTGTGCTCAAAAATGTGAGTGATCTCACCAGCCTCGCCTCCTTCCCCTGAGCAGCAGAGCAAGCCCGGAAGAGTTCTTTCTCCACCAGAGCAGTAGTCAGCTCTTTGTGGGTTGACGTCACGCTTCCATATAGTCTGTGGAGAAACCCCACGCACACTGCACACCGGTATTATTGGTAATAGTCATAAAACATGCTTACTGTAATCTCATACATGCCTCTTGGGTAAACATGATTGGGCCCTCAGCCTTGCATGCAATATACCGAACACACATTAGCTGTTGTGTTGGATATCAGGTACATGCAATATACATATTTAAATCACATCCACTTTTTTTTTTTCCCCCCTTACCTTCGCAGTTTCCTGTCTTGGAACAAGACACCCCATTTAAAAGCAGCAAAGAGCAGAGGAGAAGCGGCGACATGGTGCGGTGTTTGCTGTTATTAATAGCTGCATGGCCCGAACCAAATGTGCTCCCTTTAGCCGGGAAACACATGTGGCCAGCAACGTCACTCTCTTCACAAATAATGTATAACACATTCATTGTGAATAGATAGTATTGTGATCTTCCGTTTTGTTTATTTTATTTTTCTTCATTTATTTTCTGCTTGCAGGATAATTTTGTAAACCCACGTGCCATTATTCGCTGAAAAAGTCACCCTTTTTCTGTTTTTTTTGGGGGGGGGGTCAGGCCAAAGCCATGTCTAATATGAACTATATTGCTTTGGCGCCATCTTGTGGAATCTTAGTGCCAAATTACTGTTGAACTAAGGCGAATCACCTGAAGTACTGGACCCTGAAAATGCAATTACCTTGTCATTGATTAGTTCCTTGGTTGTTTTTTGTACTTAAATTCAGAAACTCTGACCTAATTGTCCACATTTTCACTCATAGTACCCTCCCAAAACAAAACACATAATTTCATGCTTTTGTTCTGAAAATTTTCACCCGGATGCAGTTTGCATGCTTGGCGCCCACGTGATGCCGGCTTCAGCTCGTTCAGCATGGCCGCTATCGGCGTTCACTTCGGTTACACATGCGCTTGTGTGGCAATATTTAAGGTGAGCCCTTCTCTTCACGTTATCGTTGCAGTACTCTCATAAGTCAGTAGTAGTAGTAGCAGCAGCAGTAGTTATCGCAATGGTATAGTTTGACAGAAATGGCGTCTTTTTGGGGCAAATGCTACCATGCTAACCTCCATGGATGCTGCATGACTGCCAGAGAAAGGCACACAACTTTTGTGTAGTTATGGCATGTTTCTTCGTTGAATATTTGCTTTTTTCCTGTTCGTTTGAATATGCTTTTGATACGTGTGTGAGTGTAGGACGGTCGAGCTGACGTCATTGCCAACGATGCAGGAGACAGAGTGACTCCAGCTGTGGTCGCCTACAGAGAGAATGAGCAGGTACAGTTCATTGAAAAATTATCCATCCATCCATTATCGCTTATCTCCATTACTAATGTTGTCCTTCTCTTCATAGGTTAATACGTGTTACAAAGCCGCTTTGGTGTAGCAAAGCCAAGCATAACAAATCCACAGAAATAATGGCATTAAATAAGCAGCACTGCTGTTAGTGGTGTGGGCGGCACACAAGTAACAAGAATGACTTTGAAAAATCTCCCACCCCTACAGTGGCGTCTCACTAAGATCCATGAAAGGTTTTAACGTATTTGTCCTCTGCAGCTTGTGGGGATTGCAGCAAAGCAGGGGCGGGTCCGCAATGCCGCCAACACGGTTGACAAAGTCAAGCAAGTGCTGGGCAGAAGGTGATGCCACATTTTCTTAGTCCTTCGTAAAACCTTTACCACACCCTGTATTGTTACAAGGGGAAGTGAAGGAATGGTCGTTCACATCTCTCTCTGATGAGTAACATGAATTTACAAATTCAGACTTTCATCGAAAAGATTTACTCAATTTTCCTGGATTTGTTTTATATCCAAAATATTACTCGTTTCAAATACATTGTTTTGTCTTGGGAAAAAAAATCAACTTTGTTTTTGTACGATCACAACTTTCATTGGCTTGTCATTAATTTTCACCGCGGCTCTAATAGGTTTCTGTAAATATCGAATAACACAAGACTCTTTACAGTCTACTAAACTCACTCACTGTATTTGTATGATGGTGTTTCTCAATGCGCAGCTTTGATGACGCAGAGACGCAAGCTCATAAGTCAAAGACCAAGTGTCAGGTGAGTTTTTTTTGGGGGGGGGTCATTAATGGAATCTTCCACCTATTTTTTTTTAAATGTGTTTTTATTGTGAACTTGTGAGCATTGCATGTTTGTATTTCACAGGTTGTCAACCGATCTGGGAAGCCGTATTACGAGATTACAGCAGGAGAACAGACCAAGTATTTTGCTCCGGGGGACGTCGCCAAACTCGTATTTCACAAGATGAAAGGTAACACACATTCACACACGCAAATTGACCGAAAAATGTATGTTTATATTGCACACTGGCCTTTCCAGAAACGGCTCAGTCAGCTCTCGGTTCTGATGTGACCGATGCCGTCATTACCGTACCGTTTGAATTTGGGCACCCTCAGAAGCACGCACTGAGGTTGGTCACATTCATGCATCTGTGCTTCGTTTGCTGGTGTAGGTCTGCGCTAATCAGAGTTTTTCGTCATGCAGGGAGGCAGCTGAAGCTGCAGGGTTCAATGTCCTCAGGTTGATCCACGAACCCGCCGCTGCTCTTTTAGCCTATAACATCGGACAGGACTGTTCTGCTCCAAAGAGGTGACACACTCCATTTTTGTCCATCAAGTCCACAAGAATAGAACAAGTTGCACATTTTTATGCATTTGTATTATTAGTCATGGAGACCAGCTATTTAGTGCTCGTGCTGCATCAGTAGTAATAACGACTCAATATTAACATTTTCCATCTTTAGAGGATTTTCTGTATTTGATGTATTGTGCCCCCACATTGCTCCGTCTCTTATGTCGGCAGCCATGTTCTCGTGTATAAACTGGGAGGTACGTCTTTGAGCGTGACCGTGCTGCAGGTGAACGGAGGAATGTTTCGCGTCCTGAATACCCACACCGACCACAGCATCGGCGGAGAAAGCTTCACGCAGGCTTTGGCTCAGCATCTTGCCACTGAGTTCAAACGGTACCGTCACAATTGCATAGTCCGCTTCTTACGTGGACAACTCATTAACTCCCTCCCCCCTTTTATTTGTGTGTGTGTGTGTGATTCAGCACTTTTAAACATGATGTGGCAAATAATGCACGAGCAATGCTCAAGTTGATGAATGGAGCAGACATGGCTAAGCACTCCCTGTCCACACTGGGATCAGCCAATTGCTTTGTGGACTCCCTGCACGATGGCGCCGACTTTGACTGCAATGTCTCCAGGTTAGTATGAAAAAATGTACTAGGGACAAGAAATACGAATCTATAGAATTGACTATTATTCTTTTAAAAAGAGTACGTTTTCGGTAGAAATGGCGTGTGAATGCAGACAAGTTGAAGCTGATCTGAATTGCTGTGGAAATGATTGAATTGTTGACATTGGAACTTGAGACTCCACATTTGGTCAAGAAATGTGGAAGGGGGTGGTGGTCAATATGTAAATCATAATTTGGGAATATTACTGTGATGACCTCAATTAGTGAAACATCTTGAGGTTGGAAAGGGTCTGAATCGGTCAAATATTATAATAGTATAATAATATAATAATAGTTTTATTGTGACTTGTATGGAATTTGGGGAATGTGGGAAATTAGTTCCCAAAAAAATCTGAATAGTTTTGGGTGGATGATGTGGAACTTCTGGACTGTGGAAAGTTTCCCTAAATTTTGTTAATCTTTAAAGGGGAAGTCAAGGCAGACTTTTTTTTTTTTTTTTCCCCCGCCCCCGGAGATGGCTAAAAACAAGTGCATTTTTCTCTTTGTTTGAATGTGAATAGGCTCTAAAAAATAGCTTGACAAATATGGAAGGATAAACACAGCCAAAAAACCCTGAATAACATGCATTTCAGTATTCACATAATTAAATAACTGGAAAAAGGGTTGTTGATTGATTTTACAACCCCACTGTATGGTCTGTTCTCTCAGAGCTCGATTTGAGCTGCTCTGCTCCTCGCTCTTCAACAAGAGCATCCAGCCAATCAGAAGCCTGCTGGCCGAGACCAAACTCTCCACTGGTGACATCAACAAGGTATATTGCCCACACACCATGAAATTGTCATTTAGAATAATCCGATAATTGGTTGATGTTGCTTCTCCTTGCAAGGAAGATGAATGCTCAAATTGTACTCGTCACAGGTGGTTCTGTGTGGTGGTTCAGCGCGGATCCCTCGTCTGCAGCAAATGATTCGCGACATGTTTCCCGACGTGGAGCTCCTGAGTTCTGCGCCTCCCGATGAGGTCATTGCGGTGGGTGCGGCCCTCCAGGCAGGTTTGTTGGTGGGCAAGGACCACCTTGTCTCTGATGAAGAATCTGTCCAAGTGGATGTGTCTGCCTCGGACATCCTACTCAAGGTATACCCACTGAAAGCAGGCTTATATCACTACTACGCCCATCTTGCACCATTACTCATTGAACATTTGTGCAATTGTGCTAAATCTTGGAGGATATCTGCGCAATACGGTCTTGCATAGCATTTTGAGGCCTGTTCGTAGTGTCGAATGCCCCTCACCCTAATCGTCAAATTACGACATTTCAAATTTGTCATTCTACAAAAATGAGCGACCACCTTCACGTCCAGATCAAGCAAATGACAATGACATTATTCAAATGTTTTTCTGGGATTGTTTTCCCCTTGATGCCAATCAAGCTTTGAAATGGTTTTCTTTCAGCATTCCAGCAACATGACTTGACTTGGCTAATGTTGAACTATATTTTGTGAACGTATGGCAGGAGGCGGATGAATCCGGAGCGGAGGCATTCACCATCCTCCTCCCGTCCGGCCTGCCGCTTCCCGCCCGCCGAAATCACACCGTGAGCGGAGTCGGCCAACTCTCCTCCCTCTGCTTGGAGATTTACCAGAGATTTGACTCTGAGCAGCCAGAGAGGCTCGCCAAGGTATAGGAAGCTGCTGCTGTACTTGTTCTGTGGAACCTATCCCCAGCTATTTGCTGAAAAATGTTTGTGTACAGATTATATTGCGAGACCTGGAGCCCAAAGAGGAGCACCACAACATTGACACAGTGGTCACCATGAAAAGGTACGGATGCCCTTTTATCACCACTATTGCCAACTTGATTTATGTATCCCTCCCATTGTTTGTTTGTGTGTGTGTGTGTGTGTATTACAGGGACGGTTCCCTCCATGTCACCTGTGTTGAGCAGAGCAGCGGGAGGTCCGAGATCATCAATATAGCAGCCGCATCCTGAGTTACATTACACCATCACACGCACACTCTTCTTTTTATATATATATATATATATATATATATATATATATATATATATATATATATATATATATATATATATATATATATATATATATATATATATATATAAAAATATGTATATATATATAAAAATATGTGGCGATCAATAAACATGTACATCCACATTTTTACCCATTTGGCTGCCAGTGACTACTTAGTGCTCTCCTGCATGGGGGATAGTCAGTGTCCTTCCAGTCATGTGTATACTCACTGGCCACAATATTAGGCACATCTCCACCTGTACTCAGGTGGTTTCAAATTTGAAGGGCTGTGAGTTGTAGCTTAGGGGTCTGTCAATTCATTTGCAATAAATGGTCATCCTTTCAAAATGTACATACCTACATCTAGGGGTGACAAAATAACAAAGTGACCCACTTTAGCTTACATTAGCTTTTGGCCAATAATAAAAAGCTGTGATATGATTGTGACATCACTGCATAAATAGTATAATTTTTTTTGTAAATTAAGAACAAAAGGCACAGTACAGAGATGAAATTGTATTTATTTTTAGGAGAAAAGGTGTAAGTGGTAAGATTACCACTTTTCCTCCACGCTAACACACGTTGTTCTCGTAAAGGTTGACTTTATTCTCCTTTTTTCTCTTAAAAGCATCAATTTGGTCAATTATTTTTTCTTGAAATTGGCAAGTTTTTAATCATTTCCATATGGTGTACACATGTTAAATAGGTGTTAGCAGTTAGGAATATAAGGGGGTCCTTGGAAAAATGTATCGAGTGCAGATGAAAAGCTTGAGAACCAAAAAGGTGAAGGTGTGGTGGTCTGTCATCTTAGCATTGGCTGAGACACCATGCCATCATGCCATCATGCCATCCTTATTGGACCATGATTGGTTTGTTGAAGCACATTTACGCTACATGAACAACTGGAGAATACATCGAGGGATCATTAAAAGGTGAGCACGAAGGTTTGTTCCAACATTTTATATTGAATTCTAGGTATATGATTTGCATTGAAACAGAAATACTTGATATTCAAAACAACAATCCTTTTCTGTGCTTATCATAAGGGGAATGAAGGTTGATCAAAGTCTTTGGGTTTCACTATTGCTTCCTACACGTCCCAAACTAAAACGAGAGTTTCATTTGGAGCCGGAGCCTCTCCATTCCAAGCCATTCCCAGATGTGTGATTCTTCCTCTATTCTTCCGTTCAGCAGCCGTGCTCAGGTACGATGCGACACTTGAGGATCCTCAGGTAGTTCTGGATCTTGTCCGAGTCGCGGCGAAAGCAATAGAGGAGCTCGTGGTCTTTCATCGAGCGCCAATCGCCTCTTTCCGAGGGCAGGAGACCCTCCAGGGATGACAAGGTGCTGACGGAGTTGCTTATCATCCCCAGTGTCTGCATCTAAGGTAGAGGGGGGGGGGAAACGCACAGTATACCTTACTGTGAAGGACGTCTTAAGACTGCGCTGTTATTCTGTGTGCCTTATAATGCTGGAACAGTTTATGAAACATTAGGCAGTAAAATACTGCATTCCTAGAAGCTCCATTACACAGAAACAGAGCGTCCGCTCCAAAAAAAAAAAGGAAAATACACTCAAGTAATTGTAATGTTAAGTCTTGACTTAAGCGGAATACCTTCTCGGCCACTTTCTCTACGCCTTTGCGTAGGTCGTGCACCATGTCGCTCATCTCGAGGGCCTTGTCCGCGCTGAAGTTGGCCAAATTGTGCTGGTGGGCTGTGATCTGGTGGAAGTGCCACAGGGGGTCTCTCCACGCCATTAGGAGCTTCAGGATCACCTCAGTAAGCTCCTCACGCTACAGTCACAGTAAGACAATTTGGAATGGGACTGGGAAATTCCGTTTTAGGAAACTTTCCATGGGGAATTATTGGAATGAAATGGGTATTTGCAAATTACAGCTAGGTCATACGAAACATGCAGTCAACAGGTCATAGCGGGGTTGAACGCTACTGTAGATTTACCGCTATTCTCTGAGCGTTCTCCTTGCCGTTGGGGGTGAGGAGGGTGGAGGTATGACAGTTGCGACTGACCCTTCCAACGTGATTCCTACTGGGCCCAAAGTACTGCTCCTGCTCGGCGCACATCGGAGTGAAATATCAGAGGTCATGTAAATGTCAACGAGTATCTGAGTAAACGAGTGATGACTGGCAATAGTCTACTACAATGCTTTGTGAGGTCTCATTCAAATGAGTCAATGGTTTTAAGAATGCAACCCTAAATTTTCATTGACCGTCCTAGACTTTTTATCTATTTGACAAAATATGTGTCTTTTGCAGACTTGCATAACAGAAATGGGAAGCTCTCATTGCAAGAGTAGTCAAGTTCATGAATATTGTCAAGAATTACTATTGGTATGTCATTCAAAGCCCATGTTTCCGAGTCGGTAGTTTTTTTTTTTAGGGACATCTTCCATTCGGCTTCCTTAGTCTTTTCAGATAACCAATTGCAATTAGACTTTGACCAAATACAAAACGATATGTAACGAATGATGAAAAATGCAACTTACAAACTCATAGTGAAGGTCATTGGAGATGCCGTGCATCCTGGCCGAGTGCTGGATGACTCTGTCAAACAAGTTGGCCAGCGAGAGGACACGGCACCTGGACTGGCTGTTGGCACAGATGGGTGCTGCGGCCACGTTGACGGGTGTGCTGCCCAATGTTACGCTCACCAGTAACACCCAAACTAAGAGGAGGAATTGACAAGATAAACGGGGAGGTTAGGATTGCTGACAAAGCAATAGAAGTACCTGATGTGAGGTTTCGCGGCATCCTGCAAAGTGAGGAGGAGCTCCTTTCTCCTTGTGTAGTGTGGGTGTCCCTCTCTGACTCTTGTCTTTAATAGTGACCAGAAGAGCGAGGAGGCGGGGAGGGAGGCAGGTTAAAAGGGGTCAAACGTTTGACATACAGTAGTACTCCTGTGAATCATGAATCATAGCTTGAGGTCACACACACTGAAACAACCTTAAATGAATAAAAGGGGCAACTTAATAGTTGACAAGATTTTTTTTTGCAGGGTATTTTTTTTCATTGAGCTGGGAGAGGCTCCAGCTCACCCACAACCCAAACTAGGAAGTGGATGAATTTTAACTGAGAATCTGCGATTTAGCATCTTTTATTTCCTAGAGTGTGACAATGTCACATTTTTGGTTTAAATCTAAAATGAATGATTATTGTTGAGTCCCAAGTTGCTAGAATTTCACAAATGAACGGAGAACAGAAGGTAAAGAAGAGGCCTAGGATGGTGCCTTGTGGTGCACCGTTACTGACTCCTCATAGTCCTAGCTAGTGAAACTTTTTATGGCTGTTTTGTATTATCTTTACAAGATGGTTGATTCACTAAAAGTTCTCAATGCATATACATACAGCTGTTTCTTTCCTTATCTCCCCTCCACAGCGCCTGAAATATTATCAAGAAGCACTCCTGTCTCAGATGCATCAAGAGAGGCATAGATGCAGTGTCTCATCAGCTTCATCAGATGGTACTACTTCCTCTTTACAGTATGCATTTTTGTAACAGAGCAGTGATTCCATTGAGAGAACACACCATTAATAATACTGGAGGACTTGTCTAACTTGGTGTTCTTGCCAGCTCTGTGCTCTAGTTGACCGTTTAATGCTATACTAAATCGCATGTACAGTTCAGTCAGTATTTAGAGCCTTGTTGATGCACATTTGGCAGCAATTAACAAAATTGAATCTTTGTGATGATTATGCCACACGATTGGCACAGACACCAAGTTGGATGGGCAGTGTCAGTGTGCAGCTGTTTCTGGAAAATGGCAATCTGGTCATGTTCATTGCGCCAGGGGGTGTTGTGTGTAATACTAAGAGGGAGAAATGAAATTATTCAATTAGTTAATGAGGCTGTAGTTTCAGGAAATGTGGAAAAATTGAAGCGCTTTGAATACTTTACCAAATGCACGGTATATTTATATGTAAAGGCTCACCTGAGGGCCACAAAGTGCGCACATATGATGTACTGTATGCAAAATGTCCGTGGCTGCACCCGTACGGCCCAGCGCACGTGTCGTCTTCCTGTGTGCAAGCAAGAACCAGAATAACCCCGGGCGCGCTACGAAAGCAGTGACATCATTAAAGGAGGGTATGTCATTCTACTATTCTCCAATGTGGCGAACCCCTGAGAACAGATGACAAAAAAGGTCATCGGAAGCAGTGCGGCCACTCGCAGGAAGAGAAGACCGGTCCGGCGAGCGACCTTCTGCGAGTGCTCACAATGCCACTGAGAGCATGGTGTCACTTTGTGTTCAAAGATAGTTGAATGTCAAACAGGAGTATCTCTAATTCATGTCGTAAGCAGTTGACTCACCAGCATACGTACGTAATAGAGCAGGGTTTCCCAAACTGTGGGTTGGGACCCCAAATAGTTCCACCTCTTTTTTTGGGGGGCTGTTTGGTCTGTTGTTTTCAAATGAGAGAGGCTGGAGTAATGAGAAAATCCACACAAATTCAAACCCTCTCAACTGTGATGCAGATGTGATAACCCTTGGTCACTGTGTTTGCTCACCCAATGGAAATTGCTGAAAGTAATTTTATTGAACAAATGAAATAAGACAGGGTGTATTAAGAAAATGTTTAGAAATATCTTGGTTTCATTTTGTTCTATAGCACAAAAACCTGGCATTTGAACAGTAACGCATTTTTTTTTTTTAACAGCCATCGGAATGTTTATTTTGACTGACTAGTCACTGTACCAAATCTTTAGATAAATCATCCCAGTAACACATATATGATGGCCATGAGAATGCCATAAACCATGGGTCAAATTTTAGAATTGGATGAGTCTTTCACTCTTGTTGCCCTATAGGCCTACGGTCTTAAATATCAACGTAGAGGAATTTGTTCCACAAATGCAGAACTGGTGGGCCGTAGAAACAAAATTCAAGTTCTCTAATAGCCATCCCCAAAAATTATTTTGGTAAAGCAATCGGGGGTCGTTTGGGTCGTCCTGCAGTTGTACACAATTTCCTCGATGACCGCTCCAGTGCCACGTGATTCTGGTGCACGTTCACTTAAACCCAAGACGACACCGGCACGTTGCAAACTATTCATTTCGCCTTATTTAAAAAGACATAAAAGGTTGTACGCCAGTAATAAAGTAATTATCCTACATATTTGTACGACAAGGACTTGTTGGCCATATAATGTAAGAACTGTAAAAGACAGCCATTTTATTGTGAAAGGGGCTTCTTGGTTCTTGGTGTTTGGCCATAATGTCTCTTCTTTCTTCAACTTATTGCTGTATGAAAATAATTGAAATAGTTCACTTTTCATTGTTAACCACCGCCAGTATACCTCTTTTATTTATATTATTTTTTTCAAATGGCATGACGGCAAGAGTCAGCGCAGTCTCTCAAATTCAAGCACCTTTTGACCCCGGGTGGGCGAGGTTATGTGAACACGAGTTCATTTTCTACAATTCGCTGCTACGGGGGACGCTTGACATTAAAACAAGCGCCTTCCCTTACGTAGCACTTTCGTGGCAGGAAGTTTGTTGTTGCCTGTCAGAGGCAAGATGGCGGCTTCCGCAGCCGAAGAGAATGTTTCTGGAAATCTGTCAGAAGAGTCTTTTAATCACGTTTTAGTAGATACTCCTGACAGCGGTTCTTTTTCGGACCTTTCCGACGAACTGCGTGACTATGTGGTGGAGTTTATAGAGAAAGAGGTGGGCAGCGACGTGAAATCTCTGAGGAATGTGGGCAGCCTGCTGGAGAAATTAAAAGAGGACAACAACATATTAGAAAAACAGGTGACTCTTAAATGAGTTTGAAAATGAATTTACAGTAAGACGCTGGAAATGTTTGGCGTGTATGTCTCTTAGGTGTTGACAGTATCCAGTTCTGTACCTCCCCAAGTGGCTGCAGCTCTGTCTGTTGCTGAAGATGCCAGAGCATCTTTGGAGAAGCTTCTGCAACGGGAGGAATTAATCTCCACAAAACTGCAACAGGTAAATAACAGTAGTTTGGGAGTTTTTGTCAGAAGGCCACCGAAACAAAGAATTCCCTCGCAATGATGTAATTGCCATTGAATCACAATATAAAATATGATAATGATAACTGTGGTAACACGCTAACATTTGTGGTGGAACTTTGCCCCCATTTTCCACGAATTGTAGGGGTCCCTTGTGTTACTATTAGCAAGTATATTACTATCTAGTATTGGGCAACCTGAACTATGGTACATACATTCACTCAGTATATACTGTGTGAACAAATTCCCCCACCAATGTGATTAGAAAGCTCTTCTCTATTCCCACTTGTAGCACCTCCAGGGCTCTCAGCCATGGATGGATACTCTGAGTCAGAAGCTGAGCCAAGTGGAGACGGTGGAGAGACACATGAAGTACCTACGCTGCCTTCAGCACATTGAAGAGCTCAGGTACTAAATAGACCATCGGACATCTGTTTTTTAAGACAGTCTTGGATTTAATTTGCACTGCGTGTCCACAGCGCTGCCGTCCAGCAGTGTCTGATGACCAGCAGCGTGTGGGAGGCCATCAGGGCTGTGGAGAGCATGGCTGTGATGGACGCCGGACTGAATCAGTCCAAATGCTCTCACCTGCGCGACTTCCTCCGAGAAACTCTTCATTTTTGGCACAAGATCATCAAGGATCGGCTGGCTGGGTAAACACCCACTTCACCCCCGCACGCATAAATAAATGCCACACGCAGTGGTACCCTCACTTACGATTTTAATGTGTTCCTCTGCCCAAGGTTGTAAATATAAATCATTCCTCCCTATTGAACTAAATAGCAATGTTTTGGGTTCAATGAAATCTTCTCTTCTTAATCTGTGCAATTGTCAGGGATTTGGAGAAAGTGTTGACCCAGCTCCACTGGCCAATCATATCGCCTCCAACCCAGTCCCTCACACCCACTGCCAACGGGCAAGAGCTGGCCAGTCAGCTGGAGCTGCTAGTCACACAACTGCTGGCCCTACAGACATCGTATCCTTCACTTACAAGCGTCGCTCCAAATCTATCAAGCGACGCGGGTAAACCGTCAGATTCTTCAACTCATTGTCTAGTGATGACCTCGTCTCTCAGAGGACGTCGCCTCCCGCCAAAGCCAAAGCCGAAGCCCAGCCAGTTGTTTTCCCCCAAGATCCTCCACTCTGCCTGCCCATCCAGATCATGCTGCAGCCACTCAGCAAGAGGTTCCGATACCACTTCTATGGCAATCGACAGACCAACACTCCCAGCAAGGTTGCTCTCCCTCCCTCACTCGTCACGCGCACAAACAAACAAACAAACAAACACACACACACTAGTAACCCTCTGCTTGTGAAATTGCAGCCTGAGTGGTACCTGACTCAAGTGCTCATGTGGATCGGGAACAGCACAACCTTCATGGAGGAAAAGATCCAACCTATCCTGGACCGAGCTAATGCCACTATCAATGCCAGGGTGTGTATAAGGAAATCTGCCTTTGCAGTTTGCAGACATGGCACTACTCAGGATTGATTGGCGCTGTCAAAGTACAGTAAAAATGGGCAAAGAAATGTAGTCAGTGAAGTCCTCATATTAAAATGATTGAGTGTACTCTTTCAGGTGGAGCTGTGTCGAGGCCTGCTGTCTTTAGTCCAGGAGAAGGTGGCGGGCGACACGTCCCGCCTGCTCTACGATGACACGCTCTTTTGCCACCTGGTGGAGGAGGTGCTGCAGTTCGAGAAGGAGCTGCGGAGCAACCACTCGTACCCGGCGCCTCTGCCCGGCCTGCTCCACCTGCTGCTTGACGACGCCGTCCTCCAGAAGTGGCTCACGGTGGAGAAGAAGAGTAGGTTGGCAAATTTCCCTGCGGCTGATGACGCAACTCCAACAGTGTCGTGTGTGTGCAGTGGCGGTGGAGAAGGTGGACGCCATGTTGTCGGCCGAGGGAGCGTGGAGCTCCCAGTACAAAGACATCCGAGACATGGATGAGCTCAAGTCCCCCGATTGTGCTGAGACCTTCATGACTCTGCTACAGGTCATCACAGGTAAGCCTCACCTCATTGGAATGAACACTGACTAAAGTGTTAAAAAAACAGGCCTTTTTTTTTTTTTAAACTTATTGGATTTCTGTTTTTTTTTTTTTTTTTTTTCTTAGACCGATACCGGCCATTACCTTGTCCGTCTGCTCAGCTGAAGTTTCTGGAGCTGCAGAAAGAGTTGGTAGATGATTTCCGTATACGACTCACTCAGGTAATAATGTCAAACAATACATTTGCGTAGAGTCAGGATTGCCTCCTAAAGTGAAAATACAATCCTCACTTTTCTCTTTGGGCTCTGAGCTGCTAGTCTCAAGGTCCTAGCTCTGCTAGTGTGATAATGAAACTCGCACTCTGTATTGTCCAGACGCTCGACTAATACCGAGTTGTTTTAACTGGTGTCATGAAAATGTAAGGGACATTTTAAGACAAATGGGAAGTCATTTTAACGGGAAAAAAAATAGCATTTACCATCTAGTATTGGCAGCCACTTGATGGAGTGTCCTTCCATTTCTAGGGGCTCAATAGTATTTGGACAAGTGACCGGCAGTGTGCTATAAATCCTACATGGTAAATGCTAGGACGGTTGAGGAATTTAAATCAAAGCAGAAATTCTACACTGTAATCACAGCGTGGTTGTTTTATTCAAAATCATGGCGTAGAAAGGGATGAAATCATCAAGCATTCAATACTTGATCTATTAAGTACTTCACTTTTGTGTAAATATTTTTAGCTTGCTAAGAAATGATTATTTACATTCTTACTGACGTTCTTCTGGATTTCTGTGTGGATTTCTTTCAACAACAACTTTTTGCATATGCCAAGGAGCGTTGGTATCAATGAAGGTGGACACTTGGAAGTCTGAATCCTCATTGTTTTGCCTGGGCAGAAGTCTGCATTCGACCAACTACTATTCTCTTGCATTTCATCCAGGTGATGAAGGAGGAGTCGCGCTGTCCACTCAGTCCACGCTACTGTGCCATACTCAACGCCGTCAACTACATTTCCACTATCCTGACAGACTGGGGAGACAACGTGGTAAGGCCCAGTCCATTTGTGTGATTGTAACCAATGGCTTGACAAAATTCGGTTTAGACATTTTGTTTTATGTTTATGTATGCAGTTTGTTATTTCATATGGCATTTTTTGTTTTGTTTTGTTTTTATACTACCGGTAGTAATTTGATCCTTTTACGTTGTGGATTCATTCATGTGTGCAAATATTTTTAATTTTGCTAATGTTGGTAATATAAAACAATTTTGCCACAAGGAATCATGTGAAGTGAATGAATTCATTAGAGGCTCCATCATAAAGCAAAGCAAATCACACCCGTGTATCTACTGACATGTGTCCAAATTTCAACCAAAATGAGCCCGTCTTGCGCGTTTAGTTTTTCCTGCAGCTGCAGCAGGCGGCCGTGTCCCTGGGCGACGAGGCGGCGGTGGGTGGCCTGGGGCCGATGGAGATGGGTCGCCTGGCCTCCCTGGAGAGCTCGCTTTTCGAAGGCCTGCTGGCCCTGCTGGATCGACTTCGGGGAGACATGATGGGCCGGCTGCTGGATGGCATCATGAGGGACATCACGGAGAAAGCCAAAGCATACTGCCAAGACAGGTGGGGAGGAGGAGGATGATGATGATGATCATCGCAGGGAGTCACAAGCCTTAGCTTAGCATTAATCTCCTCTGTTGTCCTCCCCTTGTAGGTGGTTTTCTCATCCGTCCCAGCACGACATGTCCGCCATGTCGTTATCCAGTTCTGCATGTCCCATGATGCTTTGTATCAGGGACAGTCTGTTGAACCTGCATCAGGTTTTAAGTCTGTCTCTGTTCCAGCTGGCTTGGCAGGGCCTAGCAGAGAGACTGGACAGCTTTCTCTACCAGGAAGTAAGGACTAGTACCTGTCCAAAGCAGCAAAAGCACAGGTGTCAAACTCTGGTCCTTGAGGGCCAATGTCCTGCATGTTAAAGATGTTTCCCTCCTCCAACACAAATGACCAGGAACGCCATCAGGCTCCTGCAGAGCTTGCGGACAACCAGAGTTTGACACCTGTGTGCTCTAGAGTCCACTCTTTTTTTGTTCTGAGCTCCATTTGTCTTTGTGAAAGAGGTAGTCAACCCAAAAATTGTCTTTACAATTATATGTTCTATGTACCTCCACTCATCTAAACACAACATTCTGATTAATATTGCCTTTGTGGAATATGAGTTAAGCAGCAAAATCAACTCGTTTTTTTTTTTTTTTTAGCCATCTCCGGTGGTGGCCATTTTGTCACTTGAAAATGACATCACAGTTGCTCTGGTGACAAGTGAGGAAACGGCTGCCACCTGAGATGGACAAAAACGGGTGGATTTTACTACGTAACGCATATTCCACAAACACAACATCAATCACAATGCTGCGTTTAGACTAGTGGGGCTGCATAGAACATATTCTTGAAAAAAAATATGTTTGGGTTGACTTCCCCTTTGACGGAATCTGAAAAAATGGTGTCCCTACTTTTGCCCACTCTGTATATCTTGAATCAAATGACTTTATCTATCCATGTATGGTTCTCTCTCATTTAGGTGGTCCTGTCCAATCATTTTAGCGACGGAGGAGCAGCTCAGCTTCAGTTTGACATGACTAGAAACCTTTTCCCTCTTTTTGGTCACTACTGCAAAAGACCTGAGAACTTTTTTAAGCAGTAAGTACAGAACAAGTGTATTGTTGGCCACATTTCTATTTGTCTGCTCAAGGGAGAAAGTTCCACCAGACTGTACATCAGGAAATGTGTCTTTTTACAGCCCATTGTAACTTAATTGTAAAACTTAAACTTCACATTTCTAGCACATATCGATGAAAAATGAGGTTTGCTCGATCAAACACTCAATTTTGATCGACTTTGTAGTCGAGGTATATAACAGTTTATTTAAAATGACCCACTTTGAACATAGCATTCTGCCCCCCAAAAAAGCACAATCTATTTTGTAATCAAATTTCCTGCCTTGCCAGTGTTAAGGAAGCCTGCATCATCTTGTGCCTTAACGTGGGTTCTGCTATCCTGCTGAGGAACCTCATCAAGGAGTCTTCTTCGGCAGAGGACACGAGGGATTGGACCGGAAGGGATGACCCTTCACCGCAGTCCGCCTTGAACGAGTTGGGAGTTTACTACTTGGCCCCTTGTGACGTATTACTTCTCCTTAACCTCAGAGCTTCCTGGCCTGGACAGTGACACCTCGATCTCCAACCTATCAATCCACAATTTAACGTTTGAGTTCTATCATGTACTAAATGTATATTGACCCCGTTGTTGTCATTGCAAAACCCATCAGAGTCCTTTTCTGGAACTTGAGCTATTGTTATGACTAGTTTTATTGCAAAGCTCTTACTTTCTTATCCATGATGGCTTGCTGTACACGCAGACTACGGATCACACCATTCAGGAATATTGAATTTAAGAAGAATAAAAAAGGTATCCCCGTTGAGCGAACATGATGTGGTCGCTGGATCTGTTCCGACTCTTAAGGCAAATGACTTGACTCCAATCTGAATGAGCGCAACCTGTTCCTATGGGGATGCTCTTCATCTCAGTATAGGAGCCTTCGTGTCCTTTAGCAGTGCGGTCTTGCCAATAGAAAGTCTTAAATGTGCCATGTGGACAACACTTATTTGTCCTGCTGCTCCACCACCTGGATGTTGATGACCTCCTTCTTGCCTTTGTGTCCTGGTAGTTTGAGATTCCTCTCGGTTAAAACAATGTCTGATTCCTCTTCCTCAGAGTCAGAAGAATCCTCCTCGTCTCCCTCCGACTCACTATCGGAACCGCTGAGCTCTACCAGCGCAACGTCCTGGAAAATACAAGGAAGACTTGAGACACCTTGGACAAATCAGGTCGTCAAACTAACAGTGGGAAGGTTTTTTGCTCACCATCTCGATAACTTTCTCTGCCGCCTCAACGTCCTCTATGTTGAAATGTTCCGCAGAAGTTTCTTCAATCTGCTGCTTTAGTTTTTGATTGGCTTCTGCGATCCGTGGGAGGAAAGTCTGTAGCCGTTCCATCACTGTTCCAGAAAACCAAAACAAAATTGTATTTTTATATGCGTTTATTCTTGAATCCAATGGTAAATACTGTAAAATCCAAAGATCCCATTTCATCTCACCGCTGCTGCGTGGAACTCTTTCTGTCTTCAGGCCAGCCGGTGGTTTAAGGAGCAGCTTCTCAGCGAGACCTGAGGTGACAACATGATAAACGTTGTACTTTACACATAGGTTTGATGTGTGTAGCCTGCAAGTTATTTAAATTTATTTACAAGAATGGTTGGACGACGGCGCTTGCCGACTTACAAATACATCCGTCGTAAACCGAGGACATTTACAGTACGAGCATGAGGTTTTCGAGCTAAAGCACGCAAGAGCCACTCCTTCCATTTAACCTTCCCCTTTAATAGCAATGTGACGTTTTCTGTGCTCACCTCCACCGCTACCACATGACAACAAATCCTGTGAACTTGATTTACTGTGTTTATCCATGACAAGCAACACGACAGCAAAACGTTAGCGTGATTTTGGTCAGAACACCATCCGGGTCATTAGTAACATCGATGACGCTACTTTTCAGAGTGTATATTGCGCCTCTTGCGTTCAGGAGGAATTCGAAAAGTATATATTGTTAAAAAGGCAAAACGCTATGTATTGTCGCGCCGCGTCATAATTTAAATAATTTATGTCAATGAAAATTTCACTATCACATAAGATACGAAATAAACGTACACTGGAATGACTTAGAACTACAAAAGCTCTCTTAAAGTGCGCCATATACGTGTAATGAAAGGAGTGCGGCACGGGCCGGAGAAAGGGAGGTACTGTACTATCTTTCTGACGCAGATGATCTTTGGGCAGCCGACTGACACGGCTGTGTGAGAGGCTGTCATCATCGGCTTGCATCTTCGATTTTGGATGAAATGTCTTCGCTTCGCAACGGTAAATTTGCCGAACAAAACACGCTTAAAATCACCACGACGTGAATTATAACCATGCGGTTTGTTTACGTCCGAAATGTTGACCGTAGCGTGTGTTTTTACGCCCTATTTTTTTAACGGGGAAGGTTGGAGCCTCCAAATATTTTCCATTTTTACGCGGCTGTTGTAGCACGATGCTAACTAACGCAAACAGAGAGTTTACAAACATTTGTCCGTTTTTTAGGCTATTCGTAAAACAAACGCATTCAAGGTGAAGCTTTTACACGGAGGTGTTATCCCAATTGTCAACCGTGACTAACAAAGCACGCAGGACTGCGAAACGGCAATTTAGTGCAGCTGTAATATAATGAGCCTATGTCCAGGCGCTCAAATTTTGCATTTATACCTCAAAGCCTGATTTTCTACACTCTTTCTTAGTTGTGCGGGTACGACTTAAGCTGCTAAGTGTTAATGGCGTGTTAGTTTTGCTTCATTCTATTTTTTCCACTTGTGAAAAAAATAGGTACAGTAAGTCGCATTCTCAAGCTCTGGGGGTTCAGTCTTCTACAAAGGAAGGATGAAATGCCAGTAAAAACAAGCACGTGCTTGAAAATGTACGAGGGTACTGTGTTCAAACTCGGTTACAGACTCTCCTGTGTTAGTTACGCATGGTAGATTAATAAAAGGCTTTGAAATGCTCATAAGTGTGAATGGTTGCCCACTAGTGGTAAACTCATCAACTTCGCAGTTCTAAGTTTCAGGGTTTGAATATTTGTATACGCATGATATAAAATGATTGAATGTTGGATGGATCATTTTTTTTCTACAGGCTGATGAGTCTCCAACCTCCTGAAATGGATGCTCCACCAGTGTCATTTTAAAACCCGTTCTCAGACGACGAGGAGGAGGTTGGCGATGAGACGCTGCTGCACGAGACCCCATCATGAGCATCCAGAGTCTCGGCGGAGCGATCGGGGATTCCCTGGGCTCTAGCCTGATGGTGCGCATGAGCGGCGCAGGCGGAATCCGGAGTTCTCTCTCCCTGAAATCCGCCGGTCGGATCACCTCCCTCCTCCAAACCATAGTCCCCACCAGCTACACCAAGCTCCAGGAGGAGCGCCTGGCTATGGCCGACCTGGGCGCCAAACCCGAGGCCGGCGCGCTCCAGAACGGCTACAGACAAGAGACACCTCACCTGGAAGGCCGACGGCTGCTGGACCGCGCCTCTCGCTCCTCTGTCACTCTGTCGGACTCCGGAGATGGAAGCTATTCAGAACTGGAGCCCATGTTGGCCGAGAGGAGGCTGTCCGGGGATGAGGCGCATGGTGAAGAGGATGAGGAAGAGGCCCAACCCGCTGTGCACATTCTGCCCAAGGAGTCGCCGCTGGCCATGGCTTTTCAGATCCTCGTGCCTTTCCTGTTGGCCGGTTTTGGAACCGTATCAGCTGGTATGGTGCTGGATATTGTGCAGGTAACGCGAGCTGTAGTTCAGTTACATACTTCCGCACTTGATTTAACTGTCAGCACAGCACATGATCGTAGGAATTAGAATTGCCCCGCCATTGCCAAGGGAAAACAGTCCTGTGGGTTTGAACCTCCTTGGATGCACACTTCCATATTTTTGCTTGAGTGGAAAACATGCCTCGCCACATTGAATCATTTTTTGGGGGCAGGGGACTTTTGTATTTCAATTTTTCTTCATGGGGGGGAATAGTGATACTATTAAAAAAAATAAATTAATTAATTTAAAAAAAATCAAACAAAAGATAACCATCAAATGTTTCAACATGTACTTTTATAAAACTATTTTGTAATTACTTTTACTTGCTTTTCATTTCTTTTTAGGTAATACAGAAACTTATTTCATTTTCGTTTTTAAAAACATATTCTCCACTTTTTTTGGGTCTTATTTTTGTTATTTTGTTAAATTTTGTATTTGTTTTCTACATTTTTTTTCTTGTTTTATTTTTTTTTAATTTTCAGCCCAAACAGAATATTATGTTTTGTTTTCAAGCATAATATTTTGAACACCTAAATTTGGAGATTTTACCTCTTTTTAGTACAGACTTTAATTTAATTTTTTTTTTTTTTTAACTATTTGTATTAAATGTTCCAAAACAAAACATCTAGTTATCTTTTTGGTTAGGAGTAAAAAACAAAATATTTACCAAATTTGGAGAGGCTTTTCTTGACAGTTGCCATGTTAGAGTCATGTACATGTAGTCGATGAGAAATCAAGACACAATTTTGATTTTTGTTTTTATTCAAACCATTTGTTTTTTTACCCTGAGTAAAAACGTAATACTTTTAGAAATTTGGAATGACTTGTTTTTCAGTAGAATTGCCAGCTTCCTCCCAAGATTATTGGTTGAAAAATCAAGTCCAAAAATTGTGAATTTCTGCCAACAGTTTCAATGAAAGAGAATATAGAACGAACACTTAAGGGGAAAAAAACCAACAACTGAAATTCAGATGTGAGCAAGGAGTAGAGCACAATAAATTCAACGCTTAAGTAATAAAGCACAACCAAACACCTGGACCTATCATGTACAAATTTCATTTGGATATAAGTCTGGGTGCCGTCTGGGAAATTCCCAAACTCTGTTGTTCTGCTCAGCAAACTGAAACTTCTTTTCTCAAGAAGGCAGCCTTGTTGCATTCATGACGTCTGATGCAATGCCAGCAAAATCCGGTTGTTAATGACTTTGATTCAGGTGTCCCTGTCGGCACACATGCCAATGATTCGTTGCCTCTCGTCTACGCGATTTAAGAGGCTTTCATTTTACGTATCCAATGACTGTTTAGATAAGAATGTGTCAGGGTGTCAGTACTAGCTTGGCTTGCTGTTCTCCCCCTCTGACATACCTCTTTGAGTGTAACAAGATTGTCCCCCTTAGGGATAAGCCGAGTGTAATCAAATGTCCTTGCTGGCCTTTGTCTTGCCCACGCAGCACTGGGAGGCGTTCCAGTATATCACCGAAATCTTCATCTTGGTTCCCGCTCTGCTCGGCCTCAAGGGCAACTTGGAGATGACTCTGGCCTCACGCCTCTCGACAGCGGTTAGACAAAACACACGCATGCACACAAGCTGGTTGTTTGCCAAATTTATGACCATTGAATGGATTCCATCCAGGCGTAACGCAAAAGGAGCACGTTTGGTCAGGGGTGAGTCATTCACCGAACGGTACCCGTCATGAAAGTGTCTAAAAAATGAATACCGGTAATTGAAAACGAAGCGGTAAAATGTGAGTTTGAGTTCTGGTTGATTGATTCTTGGATTATGAGCCTCAATCCTTTCTGAGGCGGCTTCTGAGTGCGTGTTCATTCCCCAACTCGGACAACACACATTGACTTTGCAGGAAGACTTATTGCACCGCATGGAAATCCATTGGAATTGCTAAACCAGTCTGAAATGTCACTTCATTCCCTAGTTTCACTTCTTAAAGCGCGAGCAAGTAGTCAGCAGAATTCTGCCTTTGTTTGCTTTGGGGCTTCCACCTCCCCACCCCACCCCACACACAGGCCTCACATTGACAGTGGGGTGGATTTACCTCATGTCAAGTGAGCTGGAAAAGACTTTTGATCGTACACATCAACAATCGACTTTGTCTAAGTCTGCCAGATTTCAGTCTGTGTGTTAGGGAAGGTGTTGTGTATTCTTTTGGGAAAACAAGTTGGGACACATCTCACTGCTATTTGAGTTTTTACGTGTACAACTCGTACCCATCTGCAGTTATGGAACTGGGTACTGTAATGAGTAAACCAAAAGTCATTCCAAAACAAGAGGAGCAATTACTGTGCCTTTCTTTTGTCCTCAGAACCAAACACTCCACACCGCAGGAACAGTTGTGAAGGCTCTAAAAAAAAAAAAAACACAAAAAAAAAACCAAACAGAATAGCATGCAAGTAGACAAGCGCACATTCCATGTGGAAAACGGTCACAACAACAGACTTCATTTGTTTTTGTTGTGTGCACCCAACGCAGGTGAACGTGGGCAAGATGGACTCTCCTATAGAGAAGTGGAATCTGATCATAGGCAACCTGGCACTCAAGCAGGTAAGTTCCTCTTGTACATCAAATGCAATACTTTTGCACATCACTCCCTCCTAAACACACGGGGGACACAAGGACTTATGTAACGAATACTTGTTGTACTTGTCCTACTTGTTCTACTTGTTCTAAAGACATGTTGGAAGGGGATGAACGTATGTTGGTGTTGTTGCCTCAGACTTGTCATGTCAGGGACGTCTGCTCGATGGAGACACTGTTAATCATACACCCGCACATTGATAAACGCATCCTAGCACGTGTTTGTATCATCCCTGTTTGCCCGCTGTTTCGCAATGAGTCCACACTAAAAACAGTTTCTTCCGTTGTTGTTTTGTTTAGGTTCAGGCCACTGTGGTGGGCTTCTTGGCGGCCGTGGCGGCCGTGGTTCTTGGCTGGATCCCCGAGGGGAAGTTCCAGATGAGCCACGCCGTGCTGCTGTGCTCCAGCAGCGTCGCCACGGCCTTCATCGCCTCCTTGCTGCAGGGTAAACGCGCCGGCGGCTTGCACCGCGAGAACCGCGATTTAAGCAAGCGACCCGACTCACATTTTGCTCCCGGTGTTTCAAGGTTTCATCATGGTGGGCGTGATTGTGGGCTCCAAGAAGACGGGCATCAACCCGGACAACGTCGCCACGCCTATCGCCGCCAGTTTCGGTGACCTCATCACCTTGGCCATCCTGGCCTGGATCAGCCAGGGCCTCTACAAGTGCCTCGGTAGGCCAATGAACACCAAGCATCTCATTTTCGCTCGTATTCCGTTCTGCACGTCAATTTGGGGGAGACCTGTCTGATCAAACCACCTCCCCGTCTTGTAACTTCCCCTTTGAGCCAGTAGAGGGCCCTCCTGCCTCTCTCTGAAGCACAAATGCCCAAGCTCAGTTTGCAGAACAGACGCCCTCTCTTCTCAAGGCACATTCCACATGTTGAATTCATGTCACACCCAAACCCGCTTGTAATACAAGGATACAGTCAACGCTACTCCCGCTGCATATAGCATCGCATTCGAACTCACCCTGTCGGCTCTGCCTCCGCGACGCAGATGTTCCCTCCTCGAGAAAACAGAGGCTCAATTTATTTTAAACACTCTTCAGATTCCACATTTCCACA
Organism: Filicampus tigris; assembly: GCF_054856515.1. Classification (NCBI taxonomy): domain Eukaryota; kingdom Metazoa; phylum Chordata; class Actinopteri; order Syngnathiformes; family Syngnathidae; genus Filicampus; species Filicampus tigris. The sequence continues at coordinate 3,346,556 of NC_141238.1, read as the reverse complement.
GCCGAACGGCGTAATGAGGCTGTCTGGCCCGTGTCTCTTCCCTCGACAATGTCCGTGTTGTTCGTGAGTGCGGCCACGCTGACGCTTTTCCAAAAAGTTGCGACGGAAGGCTGTTTTTGGAGGAAAAAGGCAAAAATGAATGCTTGTCATTTTGGGGCAAATCAGCTGAGCTGAGCGGAGCGGAGTGGAGTGGAGAGGAGAGGAGACACTGGCATCCAGACAGTTTTAATTATAGAGCACTTTTAATTAATGAGTGTGAATGATGCAGCGCTTTGCTGGGGGGTGGGCGGGGATGCATGCATGCAGGCAAAAATGGGACTGTGACAAATCACACAAGTGAGTGCTTTTTGTGTTGTCAATGCTTTGTCCATGAAAGAGGTGATTGTTGGGAAGATGTTGCTCGAAATTTACAAAAGAAAACATTACATCCATCACCAAGCAGGCTCACATTTATTTGGCCAAGCAGGCATCATTAATTGGATTGTGTTTTTTGTTTTTTTTTCTTCTCCTCCATCTCGGGCTCTGAAATGATATGTAGGTAACCAAGCATTAGCATGTCATTGATGGCAAGTGACTGCAAATGGCTCTGGGAAATCCCCTCATGAGGAGATATAGCAAGTGAGAGAATACCCAAGAAAGTGGGGAGATATCTATGGAAGATATTAATGGCTAATAATCAGCCAAGCGTGTCGTCGCCGTATTTCCTCGAGACGGTTCTACCTCTGTGCCTCATTAAATGAGCCGGAACGGTGAGCCCCCGTTTCTGTTCTCTCGCGTTGACACCATGCAGATCATCAATGTTGGCCTGTTTCCTGATCCGAGTTACTTAGTATTGGAGTGAAACAGATCCACCTGGATGGATGACTCGGTGTGCGCTTCCTCCTCCAGATTCGTACCCGTATGTGTCCTCCCTGGTCTGTGCCTTCTTCATGTGTCTGACTCCTCTGTGGATGGTCATCTCCTCCAAGCACCCGGCCAGCCGCACCCTGCTCTACTCCGGATGGGAGCCGGTCATCACGGCCATGGTCATCAGCAGGTATTTGTCTGCGGCACTTCAAAAGGGAACGAACGGGCGGACATGGTGTTATTTGGCTCGTGTGATACTGTCTGGTTTGCCTGATGACTCATCCCTGAAACAAATTGCAGCGGCACCGATGCTCTCAGAGTCCCCCCAGCTTTACAAACGCAGCTCTTGTCTTCAGTGTGCGTATTTATATCTCCCCCCCCCCCCCTGTCCGCGTGCAATTGAAAGCGTCTTTAATAGACGAGCGGGAACAGCAAATAGCTGTGCCTAACATCATGATCTGAAAACTCTTTTCAGCATATTGTGAAGCTGGTGACCTTTACAGCATTTATAGAGAAGCGTGCACAAACTCAACACTGTGTCGTAGAAGACAGCTATGTTCCTGCAATCAGCCTATTGATGCTCGTTTGGCAACATTGGCAAGCCGGTCGCTTTTCTCCAAGGGCACCATCGACTTGCGAGCTCTCCTGCGAGCCGATGCGTTGCGGCATTCGGACGGGAGTGACGCAACCTCGGTGCCGATTACTTTTCAGCATCCTCCAGGTGCAGAGGCGCTTGTAAATGATGGCATGATGTGGTTGTCTGCAGCATCGGAGGGCTCATCCTGGACAAAACGGTGTCTGACCCCAATCTGGCTGGAATTGTGGTGTACACCCCCGTCATCAATGGTGAGTCACACTGCTCCTCAATGATGGCGGCAAAGGCCATTTATAAGTCATTGAAATTAGCTTCAGAAAGGAAGGGAAAAAAAAAAAATCACCTTTAAATTTTTGTTATGCGTTCATTAATAACCACAATCCATATGTTGTACTTAACTATTTCCGTTGATGAAAAGGTCATTAAAGAAAAACAAGGGACAGTTAGACCATATGCTTGGATTGTTGTTCATCCCTTTTGTAGCGTCGCATTTGCAGAATAGGGCCCAAGTCGATGGCCTCCAGGCAGTGGTTTTACTGATGTACAGTAAAAGATCAAGGTCGCTGTTGAAATAAATGCACACCCTAGAAGGCCGTGGTGTCATACACTTTGAACACAAGCCCATAAATCCACAGCAGTTCAAATGCACACAATGCTTCAGACACCTGCTGCTGTGTGGGGGTGGGGGTGGGTGCGTGTGCGGGGGATATTTTCATTTATAATGATACATGCGATACAGTAGAGCCCCCCACCACCGCCTTTGTTTTGTTATATTCCTCAACTGACTTCAAGACCAAAGAGGCTGCTTCACGCTGTCAATTGCCACTACCAGTTGACGTTCAGCGAATGACAAAACAAAGATTGTGGCTTGGAAACATCAACCATATAAGCTTGCCTTAGACCAAAGATGGCTAGCTCAGTGCTAACACACAATGCAAAACACCATAGCTGGGCTAATGAAACTGGCACCATTGTTGAAACCGTTTTTTAAGTCGGCATAAACTCTTGATACTCAATGACTACGACTGCGGCTGACCGCTACTCGGTTGCGAGTGTCTTTGTCTGTATTCTAGCATGAGCAAGGCGCTGCGATAAAGTCCACAATGTGTACCCCGCCTCCCAGGGACAACAAGTGCTAGTTGGTCCTCTCTCGACTCCCGCGTGACCTTATGCAGACTCACCTTCAAGTATTCTAATGGGCATGCAAATTCCCATCTTCCCGAGTCCGACCAAGCCGGCGTATTTTTATGCAAACGACACCGTTGCAGTGTATTTGTCTCTCGGCTGTGACCGAATGAATGTCAAAGCAGACAAACATAAGCCCGCTCCGTCAGCAATTCCTCGGCAAAAATGGCTCATCACCATAAACTAATAACCTTGTGAAATTTGATTATGATCATTTTCGCCGGCGCCGCCGGTGAACTCGGCCACCGCTATGTACGGCCGCTGCACAGCAAGTGTAAGTGTTGTAATTAAATGTTAATTCGGAGAGAGAGTGTCAAGACTGAATGGAATTCCCGCTCAAATGCGTCTTTCCCGCAGCGACGTCTTCCGAGTCACGAACGGCCAGCGAAAAGCGAACGCGCAAAAGCGTAGGAGCGTCCCAGCTTATCGAGACGCACCGCAAAAATGAAGTGGGTGGGCCGGGGCGCGCCGAGCGGGACCGCTGTAGGGATGGTGTGTGGATATTTGAGGAGGGGGGGTGGGGGGGGCGGGCTGTACTGAGCTTGATAAAAGCGATGACGGGTCGAATGAAATGGCCGACTGCGCCGTCATTCCCGCTGCAGTGGGAGGAATGGATATTCCCACCTCAAACAAAAAGAGGACGACAAGGTAAAAGCTGTTGGCAGAATCGGCAGAAGATTTGACATTGTCGCCCGTTGCCTTGAGTGAGGGGTCGGACGCGCGCTCCTGCGTTGAAATGGAACACTTTAACCCCCCCCAAACCCCCCGCTGCTTGTTCACCTTTGATTGCACTTACCAAAAACTCTTTTAGGTCCAAGTTGTGAGACAATGTTTTGGTGTTGCAGGCAGCGTTACAAATGCGTGAAATGGTGAATGTGAGGAAGATGCAAATGTCTTGAAATGCACTGTCTGGCAAGAGGAGACAATGATGCGTGCGTCACCTTCGAATTGAGATGAATCAGACGCTAAACGGGCTTCCCACCTTCTTATGCGCAATCAACTGGGATGAATAATAACACAATCGGCAATCTTGAGGGAGAGCATTGAAATGTAAGACATTATCTTCCATACTACTTGATGGCCAAGTATTTGCCAATAATAGCATGTTGTTAATGTGAGATGATCAGACATACTACGACTATTCCTCATTTCAAATGTGTCAAAGAAATATATATATATATATATCATTTCTACTTGGTCAAATCCCCTGATTATGATGGTTATAATCAGATAAATATTAGCAATGTCTTTTCTTTTTTTTAAATATGATATTTTTTAAAAAAAATTTTTTATTGCACTTTCTTCCCATTACCATCACGCATTTCTATAACATCCCCGTAGTGGTGCGAAACGTGCCTTTATTCTATTGTGGAGCCTCTTGCATTTTGCCTCCACACTCCCAGCTGATGCAGATGCCGTTTTTCAATCCT